>NW_022196909.1:19169249-19178949 GCF_008632895.1 Mastomys coucha
CTCAGAAATCCGCCTGCCTCTGCCTCCCAAGTGCTGGGATTAAAGGCATGTGCCACCACCACCCGGCTGTTTTGTTTTGTTTTGTTTTTTTAAACAAGAATGGCGTTTTTTTTTAAAAGATGTATTTATTTTATTTATATGGGAACACTGTAGCTGTCTTCAGACACAGCAGAAGAGGGTACTAAGTCCCATTACAGATGGCTGTGAGTCACCATGTGGTTGCTGTGAACTGAACTCAAGACCTTCAGCAGAGCAGTCAGTGCTCTTAACCGTAGAGCCCTCTCTCCAGCCCCCTACATACTTGTTTTTCAGTTAACATTCCTATGTTCAGTGAAAAGTCACCTTGTAATTACTGTGGGACCTGAGAATTCCAGGAAGACAAAGCTGAACCTCACTCAAGAATTAAATAAAAAAACAAATGTAAAGCTACAAATGTTTCAGCAGATAAAAACGAAAATGTGTTCCAATCAAGAACATACTATCTAAAAAGGAGGATTACTATCTGGTCATACATTTCTCCTTATACTTCAAGAACTGTTCAAACGAAATGTAACATTCACATACTACTACAGTCCATGAAAAGAGTATATTCTTTTATTGATTTTTTTTTGTTCATACATCTTATTTCAACTTTCAATAATAAAATTCAATAAATTTGATTCCTTAATCATAAAAACTTGCTATACACATTATTTACAAGTTGCCAAAATCTCTAAGCATAACAAACATCACAAGGACTTCACTGACTTTAAGCATGGGGCCACCACATAGAAGGGAGTAACTAATTAACATACATTCAAATGGAAAATTAGAGATATGCACAGTGTATTTGGCACTGTTCACTAACATTGGAACATCTTATTGTCAGAAAACAGGTCTTCTTAAGCCTTAGTCACGACATACCAGAATTTGCTATTCACATTATAATCAGCATTTCAACTTCAAACAATAACTGTTCAGGTTTAGGGAGCAATCTACAATCAACCTTTAGAATGAAGTCAATCCCTCCATTTCTTCATATGCCCCATGCCATCTGTTGAGTAGGTATGACTTGGTGTCTTTGCCATTGTGGAGCATGTCAAGGAGAAGCAATTTAAAGGAAACACCCTTTGAGACACATGAACACGAAAGTTTTTGGGAGCACAAAGGGTTCTGATGATATCCAACTTGGGATGATCTTGGCAGGAACTGAAGAATGATCAGTGCTTTTTGAAGTGTAGAGATTGCATTAGCAGGTGACCTCATGTGAAAAGATCCTGAAGGCCTATATTTAAATTCAAAACACTTGACTTGCTTAAGCAATTTTTTCCTAAGGCCACAAGCAGTCTTAGATCATAGGCTATGGATTTTTGTTGTGTGGAAAGAAGGAAGTATAAAAACTCAACTCTAGGATTTTGGCTCTATTCCAAAGGGTAATTTGATAAACTTCATTATAACAAAGCTTGAGTCCTCTTCTTTCAATTGAGTCCAGTAAATTTAATTCATTAAAGCTGTGCATTCCCCAAGTCTATAAAGGACATTTATATCTATCACGTTTAGAGAAGGCCTTAAATTGCCTTAAATTATACACCACTCTGCCCCTCCCTCATCCCCAGAGGGAATAAAACCAGAGGAACACAGATCATACACAGCACAGGGTGGGGAGTTCTCTAACAACCTTTAGATACAGTGGAGCTTTACACAGAATTTTGGCAATAAATTAAGTCTTTAAAATTTTGTACAAAAAAAAACCCCTGAAGTGCAAAGTAATGTCACTGGACCAAAATTCATTTTAATCATTTTATTTCAAGTATATTTAAAAATCATAAATGGGGTTTGTAATCCAAAGCTGAAACACATCTTCAGAGTCTGACAAGCAATTCCAAACCATACGTTCCAAACCCATCTCCTTTGCTATCTTTTTCCAAATTTCTGAGGCCTAGGATTTAAACTGCTCTATTCTAAATGTACATGGCTCTTGTACACGTGCTGATAAAAGTTTTCTGAAAACTGTCCATCAAGTATAAAGAATGGTTTCCATCCAAAGATTAGCAGTGTGAGAAAAAAACATTAACCATTTATCAAGAGTTCAATTCTGTCAGAAAAAGTGCCATTCTCTAGAGCACAGAAGACCAAGTTCAATTACGCTTCCAGACTTGGGTAACAGAGGTCTCCATCTGCTTAATCATCATGGTGCTGTCACTGAGATGTGCTGGGAGAAGAAAATCCCAGATGCCACCGAGAGGAGCAGGTTACTTCTGAGGACAAGCGCTGCCTTGGTAACTTCTCTCAAATGTTTATTTTTATATAAAAAGCTAATGGAAACATTTTGTAAATGCTTTGGGTACTAGCCAGCATCTTCGCAAACAGAAGGAAATCAAAACTGTCCTTTAAGAGGTTTCCTATGTTTAAGATAATTGTTTATCACTTGGTTGGTTTCTGAGTGCCTAATTCAATATTTAAACATTTTATATTCTATAGAAGATAGAATCAAATACTGTAAGATTTTTTTTTTCAAACGATCTCTATAGCCCAGAACAGACACCAGACTAACCCTCTCAAGTCACACTGTTTGAAATGATGAAATGAAATGGACGGAAAGCCGAGGACACGCCCTTGCTCAGCAGGTAAGCAAACGTGAACCTCTGAGTGTCACTCAAAATGAGAAGACTTCCCCTCAGTAAGTCAATATATTATTCTTAAAAATTAAAGTTTGGTCACTAAAAAAGACTGAACAAAAATTATCCCCACTCACCACAGGCAACTAAATCAGTCCTACTCACGCCCTCTACTCCCCAGACAAACAGGGAAGTAGCAGGAACTGAAGCCTCTACGCCTGAAATCTCAGTTCCTAAGACACACATTGCGGCTACTTGCTTGAACTCCACTCTATGTACTCCACTCTCCAATGTGCCCCCATTTATAAATTTATTTTCATACATACATGCGCGCGTGCGCGCGCACACACACACACACACACACACTCTCACACAGATGAACACACACGCACACACGCTCTCAAGTAAGACACTTGTTTGTGTTTGTTGATAAATTATGAGGAATATGAACTAGGTGTGTACAGGGTTTTATAGGTATTTTGTAAACATCAGTGTCCCTTGGGTCCTTTTCTCCGAAAGCCTGAAGTCACACTGTGCAGCAGGGACTGTCACTTTCCCAGACGCTGTTCACAAGCTGCATACTGCCGTAAGGCGGAGAAGAAGTCCTCGTAGCTGATGTTTAGGTGAGAAGGCAAAGAGCTGAGGAGAGAACACAGGGGAAGATTACACAGCACACTGTAATGTGGAGGCGGACGGGTCCACAGGGAAGTCCAGGGCAGAGAAAAGTAAACTGTACGCAGAACAATGCGATGCAAGACAGCTCAAGCAAAAACAATCTGCCCTTCTTTTTACAAGAGAAAATTCATATACAGTGAGTTAGATTCACGATGTATTAACACAAAAGCCTATGTTAAAGTTAGAAATCTGTGTATTAACAATGTACCCAAATTCACTGTATGAACTCTGCACGTTCATGGTAAAACCAGGTACTTCCTAAGAGCTCATGGCCAGAGCTGTGTGCAACTCCCACACAGTGTCACAGTGGGCAACCAATAAGTGACTGTAACCCACCCCCACCAACTGCTGCAGGAACATTTATCCTGTGAAGACAAGCAAAGGAAAGGCAGTATGAACACAGATGAGAGGGTTCTAGGTACTTTAAATACATGAAATAATTTTCAAAAATCAGTATAAAAAGCACTCTATTTTGTACAGCTTCAGAATGAGAGCTGGAAACTCAAAATTATAAGAGCCAAACACATGGTCAGATTACAAAAGCCACATTCAGAGCTGCAGTCACATTACACACACTTAACACTTTTACTTGCACACACACATACACACACACACACACACACACAAACATTCCTACTATTAATAAAAAGTCCTGCCTGACCCCTGACCCCTGACCCTATGATTCTCTTCTGCCGCAGCTCTTTACTAGCTCCTCCATCTGTCAAGAATCTTGAAAGTGGCCAACTTTCCCTCTAATCTCTCAACATCAAATGACAATAACAATGTCTGCTGTCAACCCTGTCTTACTATCTCTATTCAAATGATATTTGATGGCATTGTTCCTTAAATCTGCTTCATACCCCCCTTAACCCTCCAGCATCCCTATGTCTTCCACATTTTAGTAAGTGCCCTATCTACAGTGTGTGTCTACTGTGTGCCACTGCCCTCGGTGGCTGACGCTGCTGAAGGCTTCGTAGCTTCTGACGCTCAGATGATCTAACATCATGGTCTTAGTCTTCTGAGCAGCATACAAATACAGACAAACCTCCACCAAATAAGAGCACTTGGAGAAATGTACAGACACAGGGACAGTGGGTAACCTGTTGTGTAATAGCTGTCTGTCACCTGCGCTATTCAAATCCTCAACTCTTAATTTAAAAAGCCTGTTTAAAAAATAACAGTAGCCAGGTGTGGTGACATATGCCTTTAATTCTAGTACTTGGGAGGCAGACAGATCTCTTGTCGAGTTCAAGGCCACCTGGTCTACATAAAAAGTGTCAAGACTAGAGAGATCCTGTCTCAGTAATAACAACAACAACAACAATAACAGCAACAACAACAATAATAACAACAACAACAACAACAATAACAACAACAACAACAACAATAGTGGTGATGGTAGTAATAGCAGCAGCAGCAGCAGTAGTAGTAGTAGTAGTAATAAAAACAGATTAGTTCAACTTTCCCAAGCTACGTTACTGAGCTGCATAGCTGAGACTAAAGACCTAAGTCTTTTCTCCACTGTCCAGCTAATTTCTTGGCACTGAGCTGAGATGTTTCTGAAAAGACTTGGCAAACCTTGAGGCAAACAGACACAGGCCTCTCAGAAAGACAAGCAGGCCTGGAGAGCCGAGCCG
The DNA here is from genome assembly GCF_008632895.1 of Mastomys coucha. Taxonomy (NCBI): domain Eukaryota; kingdom Metazoa; phylum Chordata; class Mammalia; order Rodentia; family Muridae; genus Mastomys; species Mastomys coucha. The sequence goes on from NW_022196909.1 coordinate 19,174,159, forward strand.
CACACACTCACTCGGGTCTGCAGGCCTGGAGAGCCGAGCCGCACACACTTGGGTCTGCTTCCCCTTTGCTCCCTGTGCCGTGGTGGCGGCGGCTGGACAGTTGCCCACACTCTCCTGTGTGTTCTCGAGCCTCTTCATTTCACACTGTCTTTTCTTCTACTCTGAAACCTGCAGTTCTTAAAGGATGCTTTGCAGAGACCCTCTGTTCTGACCAAGTCGACCACTTGTAGGGCTCTGGCGGTCCTTTTCTTCTTTACCCTTCTTATCCCATCACCAATTCTATGCATGTGTGTATCCTAAGTGTTTCCATTAAAAAGTGTACAGCCTTGAGATCATCTGTATCTCCCCTTTCTAAGTGAGGGTTCCCTTTACTCTCAGATTTCCTCGCAGAACAACAATTCTTCCAGTCAATTCAGCTTAAAACCTTGGGAGTCATTTCCCTTCCTCTCCTAAGTTTTACTATAATTAATAAAGTGCTATGGTTTAGTCACATTTAGGAAATAATTCTCACAGGACAAATGATTTCTAGTATTTTTCCACTCATAATGTAAAAAGGTGAAGAATGTATTTAAGCCTACTAAATTTTTCTTTTATTCTAGCTAGCCATGGTAGCACACACCTTTAATCCCAGCAATCAAGGCAGAGACGGGCAGATCTCTTTTGAGTTTGAGAACAGTCAGTGCTACATAGAGAAACCCTGTCTTAGAGGGGGTGGGGGGAAACTCTCTCTCTTTTATTCTAAAACAAGGGTCAGCAAATAATAGTCTGTCTTTATTTGCTTATTTGTTTTGTTTATTAGACAAAGTTTCAGGCTTGTCCAGAACTCAGTTATGTAGGTCAGGGTAGCTTTGATGTGTTCCTCCTGTCTCAGCCTCCTGAGTATAGGAATTATAGGTATGGTCAACTTAACAGTACATTTGTATAAGGAACAGTCGTATTTGTTCATGAGCAGTCTGTGACTTAGCTGCACTTTCTGAGGCAAGCAAATTTAATGGTTAAGCAGAAGATACATGACCTGAAAAGTCTAAGATACTCTACTTCTGGTTATCTTAGAAGTCTACAAACCCTGCTCTACATGAGTAATCACATTCCCTTGTGCCCATCCCAAATCGCAGGTAGAGCCCCTTAACTGTCTTCTCACTTTGCTTTCTCCGATCCAGCTCTAGCCATAATGGCCAAATAAACCTTCCAAAATCACCATTCCAGTCCTACCTATGCTTCAAGCTATTTCCACTCCCAGTCTACTCCTTACTGGCCTATGAAAACCACCTTCATTCCTTTCACACTACTGCTCTAACAGAAGTAGTTCCCCACATCCCTGCACACCAGTCTTTCTGTTGCTTCTCTTCCCACTCACTATGCTTCCCGCTGTCACTATGATACAAAGTTTCTCATGCCTGGGTATATCCCTACTTTTCTGTGGAACAACAACTCCAGCACTCGGACAGTATTCACTCATGATTCCCTAAGATCACTAATGTCAATGCCAAACATCTGTGCAATTACATACTTTACTGTCTGATTCATCTACAGGCCTTTATTTAGACACTCACACTTAAGCACCTGAGTCAAAGCGGAGGTATTAGCATTAAATGTACTACAGTGCTGAGATCAGAGAACAAAGCCAACATACTTTCGGTTACTTACATGATCTCAGTCAATCTGATTTGCCAGGGAAGAAAGCCTAATGTGCTGTCCACAGGACCAAACTTCAACACTAAGTCCGGATCAGGGAGACCATGTGAACCTTGGGAAGAAAGACACACATAAAATTACCATGCACCATTTAACATAAACATTCAAAGGCTTCTTAGGTTTCCTTGCCTGTTCTCTTCAGAAGCCTCATCTGAGTATCTCCAGCCCCACCCCCTCCAATCGAATACTGTGTTTACTCTAGAACTACCTTCACTCCAAATGTGCAAACCCTCCAGAGTGCGTCCACCTACCCTGACTACCTTATGAAGTAATTCAGTTCCCACCCTCCCAAGCCCCCTTTGTCTTAGCACCTTGGGAAAAACATTGCTATGGGGACATAATTGCTTACATTGGCCCCAGAACTAAGTCAAAAGGAAAAGTTTATCAAGAATTAGCCATCTCTGGGCTAGTCAGATGGCTCAGTGATTAAGAGCCCATAATGTTCTTTGAGAGAACCAGACTTCAGTTCCCAGCATCCACAACTGCAGCTCTAGGGGATCTGACACCCTTTTCTGGATTCCCAGGGTACCTACATTCTTATGCTTAAAAGCTTTAATAAATAATAAAATAAATACATAAATCTTAAAAAAAAAAAAAAAAAAGAGCAAGCAAGAACTCAGGAGGCAGAGGCAAGTAAATCCGTGAATTTGAGACCAGCATGCTCTGAATAGTGAGACACTATCTCAAACACACGAACACAAACGAAAAAGCACAACGAAGAAAAAAACAAGAAAATATCTACCTCCTTTCATTCGATGCCCATATCTTAGCTAAAAAACCTAAAAGACCAATTCCCAGCTACATCTTATAAATTGTCATCAGTGTTCCATTGATCTAAAACAGCCTTAAGAGAAATGAGAGGGGCTGGAGAGATGGCTCAGAGGGTAAGAGCACTGGCTGCTCTCCCAGAGGTCCCGAGTTCAATTCCCAGCAACCACATGGTGGCTCAAAAAAAAAAATCTGCAATGGAATCTGATGCCCTCTTCTGGTGTGTCTAAAGACAGCTACAGTGTGCTAATAAATAAAATAAAAAATATTTTAAAAAAAAAAAAAAAGAGAGAGAAATGAGAGGCTGGAAAACAGTGATATAAAAAAAAAAACACCTGAAATCTTGTGTCTTTTACTTTTACAAAAGTTAAGTCAAAATGGACCTAAAACTTGTAAAAGGAGAAAATACAAGAAGAAAGAATTGAGACTTTGGGTTAGGCAAAGAGCTCTTACATACAAAACCAAATGTATATATAGTATCCACACAATAAAAAACTGAGCTCATAAAAATTAAACACATTAAAGAAATCACCTTTAATAATGAGAAAGTAAGCCAAGAAGGTATTTGCAAACTCTGTATCTTATCACTAGTTTTTGACAAGTGCATGCAGACTATCAGAAGGTATCCTAAAAGTCCACACTAAGAGTAACGGAGCTTGCTGCCTAACAGGCTCGGATTGATACGGGGATGCATATGGTGGGAAAAAAAGAAATAACTGCTACAAGTTGTGTCCTCTCGTCTCTGTGTATGTGCAACATACACACTATAAATTAGCATATAATAAAAACAGACAAACTATTTAAGCACATAGATCTTTACCAAATAGACTAGAGGTGGCAAGTGAGCACATAAGAGATATTCAACCTATGAGAAAAATTAGTTAAACACTATCACATGCTTCAGCAAGAATGAGGAGACACACCTACCCTGCTGACAAGGCTATGAAACTGATGAAACACTCATTCACCACATGATACAACAATTCCTTCATTAGGTATCTACCTTAGAGAAAAGAAAACATACCCACACAAAGACATGCATGCAGGTGGTCACAGCAATATTAATTATCAAAAACTACCAATAAAAGGTCTATCAACTGGTGGGTGGGTAAAATGATCTATATCCACAGAACAGAATACACTCAATGAAAGAATCTAGAGTAATGAACTACTAAGAAGTATTATGCTTGTTGGGTATTGTATCACATGCCTTTGATCCAACACTCAGGAGGGAAAGGCAGGTGGATCTCTATGAGTTTGAGGTCAACCTGTTCTAAACATTGAGTTTCAGACCAGTCCTGGTATTGCAGTGAGACTCTCTTTAAGAAGAAAACAAAATAAAATTATGCTGACTACATATATGCTCAAAATTAGGTAGGGTATGAAAATCTATACACTACATACAATTTCTAATAAATACAAAATTTAGTCAAAAAGCAAACCAATGGTTGTCTTCTGGGGGGGGGGGAGATTGCAAGATCAAGAGAATTGGGGCATCTGTTGTAAAAATGTGTTTCCTAGTAATCTGAGAAGCTACACCCATAAAATGTTACCAATATAACTGCTTAAACATGAGCCAACAGGGGCAACAGCAAAAGTCATGCTAAAGTGCACAGGATGAAAGCCAATGGGGCGTCAACCCTACACAAAGAACTACAGGCAACCAAGAATGCTAAGAGGAGAAAGAGCATGCCAACTGGCTATCCAACACCAAATGGTCAGTCCCAAAAACACACACACAGGCAACAATATACAGACTGAGCAGATTATATTTGGGGGAAGAAGAAAGGTGGGGGGAGAGAAAGAGAGAGAGAGAGAGACAGAGAGAGAGAGAGAGAGAAACAGAGAGAGAGACAGAGAGAGAGAGAGAGAGAGAGAGAGAAAGAGAGAGAGAGAGAGAATTTAAAAGAAAAGGTAGAGGGGTAATATGAGAGGATTTGGAGAAAAGACAGGGAGAATACTAATCTCAAAAACATAAAAGAAAGCCGGGTGGTGGCAGCACACGCCTCTTAACCCCAGCACTAGGGAGACAGAGGAAGGTGGATCTCAGAGTCTGAGACCAGCCTGGTTGGTGTACAGAGGGAGTTCCAGGACAGCCAGGGCTAAGCAGAGAAACCCTATCTAGAAAGTATCTATCTATCTATCTATCTATCTATCTATCTATCTATCTATCTATCTATCTATCTATCTATCTATCTTATTTATCTATCTACCTACCTACCTACCTATCTACCAATCTGTTTATGTGTATATATGTATAATGAGACATATATAATATGTATAATAAAATAATTTCTAAAAATCTGTATATATTTTCATTATAAATTA
>NW_022196909.1:19180541-19184434 GCF_008632895.1 Mastomys coucha
AAAGTCCTGGGCAGCTCTCACAATATCCGCTTTTCCATCTTCTGGGGACAGCACCTTCACTGCCGAAGGGCAATTTAAAACTAGAGAAAAGAACAGACAAGCTCAGCAGCCAGTCCCACAACACCCAGAGGAAGCTCCACTCCCAGGCGCTCTGACACTCTCAGGATCAGAGGTGAGGAGGACCCAACACCAGGAGTAACTGGGACCAGCAGGACCAGACACACAGGAACTCTGCCAGCAGAGTGGCTCCTGTTCCTTCTGGTCTCTCTGGGCTGGTGTCCTGAGCGGACCTTGGGTCCAGGCTATACGGCCAGTCCCACAATACCCAGAGGAAGCAGCTGTACTGCCAGGTGCTCTAACAAGCCCAGGGTCATTGGATCCCAGGATCACAGAGACAGCTTGACTCTGAGGAGTTCTGACACATCCAGGATCACAGGAAGGACAGGCTCCAGTCAGATTTAGCAAGGGCAGGTAGCACTAGAGATAACCAGATGGCGGGAAAGGGGGAGGAGGGGAGCGTAAGAAAATAAACAACACAAACCAAGGTCACTCGGCATCATCAGAACCCAATTCTCCCACCATAGCAAGACCTGGACACACCATTACACCGGAAAAGCAAGATTCAGATATAAAATCACTTCTCATGATGATGATACAGGACTTTAAGAAAGACATAAATAGCACCCTCAAATAAATACAGGAGAACACAGGTAAACAGCTAGAAGCCTTCAAGAGGAAACACAAAAATCCCTTAAAGAACTACAGGAAAACACAATCAAAGAGGTGAAGGAAATGAGCAAAACCATCCAGAATCTAAAAATGGAAATAAAAACAATAAAGAAATCAGAATTAGAGACAACCCTGGAGATAGAAAACCTAGGAAAAAAATCAAGAGTCATACATGGAAACATCACCAACAGAATACAAGAGATAGAAGAGAGAATCTCAGGGGCAGAAGACACCATAGAAAACATTGACACAACAGTCCAAGAAAACGCAAAAAGCAAAAAGCTCCTAACCCAAAACATCCAGGAAATCCAGGACGCAATGAGAAGACCAAACCTAAGGATAATAGGTATAGGAGAGAGTGAAGTCTCCCAATGCAATGGGCCAGTAAATATCTTCAACAAAATTACAGAAGAAAACTCCCCTAACCTAAAGAAAGAGATGCCCATGAACATACAAGAAGCCTACAGAACTCCAAATAGACTGGACCAGAAAAGAAATTTTTTCTGTCACATAATAATAAAAACATCAAATGCACTAAACAAAGAAAGAATTTTAAAAGCAGTAAGGGAAAAATGTTAAGTAACATATAAAGGCAGGCCTATCAGAATTACACCAGACTTCTCACCAGAGACTATGAAAGCTAGAAGATCCTGGGCAGATGTCACACAGGCCCTACAAGAACACAAATGCCAGCCCAGGCTACTATACCCAGCAAAACTCTCAATTACCACAGATGGAGAAAACAAGATATTCCATGACAAAACAAAATTTACACAGTATCTGTCCATAAAACCAGCCCTACAAAGGATAATAGATGGAAGACATCAACATAAGGAGCAAAACTACACCCTAGAAGAAGCAAGAAAGTAATCTTTCAACAAATTCACACAAACCTAATTCCACCTCTTACTACAAAAACAACAGGAAGTGACAATTACTTTCTTATTATATTAATTTGAAAATTAATATTACCAACATATCATAATCGATTGAAATCCAATAATATGAGGAATTAGAAATTTGTTGATTGTCATCCAAAGGTCTCTCTAATTTGGTAATTGGAGAAATAGGTTCCAACACTGTACAATCTAAATACAGTTTCAGCTTGTTTGTGACAGTGTCTTGTTGTGTACACTATAAAGGTCTTGAAATCTTGCTTCTCCTATCTCAGCCTCTCTATTAGTAGTATTGTTTATTTCATGTTTTTACACTATACTATGGTTTCCAGAACAGCTTATATATTTCAGAAGTATTTATACACCCAAGGGAGACATAGACAATTAACTTGGGAGGTGGCTTGTAGGAAAGAGAACAACAAAGAGTGAGACTGAATGCTTTGCTTGACATTTGTAGCTATTGTATCAAATTTGAAGAGGACTTTATAAATTACTCTTTCTCCGAGATGAATGCTTTCCCAAATTATCACAGCTAATGAACCAAATTCTTACCCTCACCTAATGTCTGTGCCACCCTCCAAGCAGAACCATTGTTCATTGAAAACAGTTGATGAATGACTTTATGGATAGACCATCTTAATACCTACACCATTTCTTAAATGAATGCAACCTGTTCTCAGTGGTCTGAGAATAAAGTCACTCACTCAAGTCAAATAGTTTTGACCATAGCAGGAAGTCTGTATCCAAAAATCGTGCCTACAATTCATTCCTCGGTGCAGCAGAACTAACTCTCAGCTTACCTACGATGGAGGTAAAATCCTTTGGTGATTTGAGGGTCATTGAAGTACAGCCTTATTACAATGAAATCCAATGTCTAAAAATTGTTCTTATTATGGGCTTGTACCACAGTAAGAGCCAAGATTTTAAACTCTACTAAATACAAAACAAACAAAAAGACTTTATATATTTATGTTAATTTAAGAAAATACTAGTAGTGATGTATTACTTTTAAATATATAGTTAATATATTTGGGTTATTTAAAATTTAAATTGAGAGAACCGTATGTATTCTCAGTATTGCTGTAGACGAGCATCTACATAAGACTGTTAAATTGACTGTTGTTTTATTTCAAACAACTGTTATAATACTCATTTTTATTGTTATAATATTTTATAAATTTTTAAGGAATATGTCAAAAAAGATATTGTAGGTATTGAAGGGGGGTCTCTGGGAGGACTTGGGGTACAAAAGGGAAACAAGAATGTGATTTAATTCTATTTACTTAAAATATGTTTTTAAATGTTAACAAATTCAGATAAATTAAAATCATGTAACTTTTCTCATCATAATGCAGTAAAAGTTAAAAAAAATAAAAAAAATAAAAATAAAAGAACAGACAAGATAAAATTTAAAACACTCTTCTGTATTTATTTCAAAATCAGGTTTATGACATAAGTTCAGATCGACCTAAAGACACAATTGTGATAACAAGAAGCCAGTCACGATCTCCCATGCCAGTATCTTACTACACACCTTCTTTTCTCCTCTGAAAGGAGCCATGCACCCCCAGTCTATAAGAAATGGGGCTTATTTTTATAAACACCTTTTCCAAATCCTAAAAGGAACTTTGTACAGTAAGGAAACCCTCTATGAAAGAGGCTCCCTACAATTTTTGTTTATCTAAAAATGCCGTCTACACTCAGAGTCAATTTAGTAATAACATAAAACTACAGAGTAAAGAATACTATGTTTCAGTAGAGTATGTATGCACCATCCATACGCCTTTCTGACTCCGGAAGACAATTTATAAATGTTAGGACTCTAGCTAACTGATAAGAGTGCAAAAGCAGTATTTATAAACCTTCTTTCATATTGCCTAATGGGAAAACCAGGTTTTCATAATTTCTATACTCACTCACTCACTAATATAATTATACATTCCTGGGATTCTTTGATCATGGATCATAAAATCTGCCTGGTTAAATAAAGTCTTTAACGTGGATTCATTTATATAATGTCAATTATTATTTTATCATTTTCTGAACCATTTATCATTATCTCCTAGCAAGAAAACTTACTGATAATAAAAAAATAAAAAAGCAAGATAAAACACACCAAGTATTTTATCTATCTATCTATCTATCTATCTATCTATCTATCTATCTATCTATCTATCTATGTTTTTATGTGTATATATGTATGAGACATATATAATATGTATAATAAAATAATTTCTAAAAATCTGTATATATTTTCATTATAAATTA
>NW_022196909.1:19185157-19197221 GCF_008632895.1 Mastomys coucha
AAAGTCCTGGGCAGCTCTCACAATATCCGCTTTTCCATCTTCTGGGGACAGCACCTTCACTGCCGAAGCGTAATTTAAAACTAGAGAAAAGAACAGACACGATAAAATTTAAAACACTTTTCTGTATTTATTTCAAAATCAGGTTTATGACATAAGTTCAGATCGACCTAAAGACACATTGTGATAACAAGAAGCCAGTCACGATCTCCCATGCCAGTATCTTACTACACACCTGCTTTTCTCCTCTGAAAGGAGCCATGCACCCCCAGTCTATAAGAAATGGGGCTTATTTTTATACACATCTTTTCCAAATCCTAAAAGGAACTTTGTACAGTAAGGAAACCCTCTATGAAAGAGGCTCCCTATAATTTTTGTTTATCTAAAAATGCCATCTACATTCGGAGTCAATTTAGTAATAACATAAAACTACAGAGTAAAGAATACTATGTTTCAGTAGAGTATGTGTGCACCATCCATATGCCTTTCTGACTCTGGAAGACAATTTATAAATGTTAGGACTCTAGCTAAATGATAACAGTGCAAAAGCAGTATTTATAAACCTTCTTTCATATTGCCTAATGGGAAAACCAGGTTTGCATAATTTCTATACTAACTAACTCACTAATATAATTATACATTCCTGGGATTCTTTGCTCATGGATCATAAAATCTGCCTGGTTAAATAAAGTCTTTAACATGGATTCATTTATATAATGTCAATTGTTATTTTATCATTTTCTGAACCATTTATCATTATCTCCTAGCAAGAAAACTTACTGATAATAAAAAATAAAAAAGGAAGATAAAACACACCAAGTGCCCAACCACCCACAACTTACCTTGATCGTCTTTATCATTACTGTTTGCAAACTCTGCTGAGTATTTGGAACAATCTTGGCCCAAAAGTTCCTGTTGCTGTTTTAAAATTTCATCCATCAATCTGGAATTATTTCTCTTGAAAATACCTTAAAAATAAAATTATGAACAAATAAACCACAGCCAGGTTAGGTGATGTTCTTCAATGACTAATGGATTTCTGCTGTGGATACAACACTAGACCCAAAGCTGCATTTCAAGTAAAGCAGAAATGACTAATCTCAAACTGGAATGTAAAAGGAAACATGACAGCAGAGCTGGTTAATACCAGAGTCCGGCTTTATTCTCAGTCAGAAAAAGGGCCATTGGGCTGGAGAGATGGCTCAGTGGTTAAGAGCACTGACTGCTCTTCCACAGGTCCTGAGTTCAATTTCCAGCAACCACATGGTGGCTCACAATCATCTGTAATGAGATCTGATACCCTCTTCTGGTGTATCTCAAGACAGCTACAATGTACTCATCTACATAAAATAAAAATATTTTTTACAAAAAGGGGGGGCCAGGGCTACTTAGCTACCTACTTGAAAGCAAGTGAACACCTGAGTAGGAATGATTAAGACCTGTGAAGGAATTAACAGGCCCCTCACCTGAAACCTATATTTACGTAGTAAGAAACTGAAGTCCAGTGTCTAGAAGGGGCTGGACTTTGCTCCTGATTCCCAGTTGAACATCTTTTCTTTGCAGATTTATTATACACATTAAATGCTACTGCTTCATTTTGATTTGTTTTGTAATAAAAGTAGTATAAAGTATGCACAAAGTAAAAGATAAAATAAGAGCAAAATTAAGAAAATTTAACTTGAGGTACAGAAGTACAAAAGTAAAATGTGATCTTCCAACCACACACAGAAGCTACCATTTGTTACCACTCCATCCCTTAGAAAGAAGACAAAAGTATGCATACATTTAATGAGCTAACTTGGTTTGGTTTGGTTTGGGTTTTTTTTTGTTTGGTTGGTTGATTGGTTTTCGAGACAGGGTTTCTCTGTTTAGCACTGTCTGTCCTGGAACTCACTCTGTAGACTGGGTTAGCCTCGAACTCAGAAATCCGCCTGCCTCTGCCTCCCAAGTGCTGGGATTAAAGGCGTGCGCCACCACCGCCCAGCCTAACTTTTTTTAAAAGGAAAAGGAACTGAGGGAAATGATGGGGCAGGAAAAGGGAAAGAGGGGAGAAATCAGCTGTATGCAGCAGCTGGGCTCATCCATGCAACAGCAGCGTGTCCTTCTGAGTGAAAGTGGCCCCCACAGGCTCCCAGGGCGTGGCATTCTTTGAGACGTGTGGTCTTGTGGAGTAGGTGTGGCCTTCCTGGAGAAAGTGTGCCCGCAGGGGTGGGCTTTGCGTTTCCAGAAGGTCGAGCCAGGCTCAGTGCTTACCCTCTGCCCCTGCTACCTGCTGATCTTCTCCAGCACCATGTCTGCCTGCATGCTGCCAGGCTACCCATGACCAGAAAGAACTGAGCCTCTGAAACAAGAATGAGCCCCAATGGATGTCTCTTCATGGCACGAGAAAACCAAGACAAGAAGTAATAAAAAGCAATGTCTTCCAATGGAAGAAGGCTTAGTAGAAGAAAGACATGGGGGCCCACAAGGTGTCTCAGTAGGTAGGCAACAGTGCTTGCTGTGTGTTTAAGTTCCAAGTCCATATGGTGGAAAGAGTCAACTCCCACATGTGTCTTCTGACCTCCACACTCATGCCCTGGTACATATGCACTACCACCACCACCACCACCACCACCAACAACAACACACACACACACACACACATACACTAAATAGATAAATAATGTACAACAGTTTGTTAAAGCAAGATTTGGGCTGAACTACATCTAGTTAACAGAAAAGCTCCATATAGAGAGAGCATTAGATAGGGCAGATGCTTAGGACAGGTGGAATCTGAAATGCATCACACACACAGGCTACTGATGAAATGGTATGCACAAGAAAAGAAGTGAGGGAGGCGCCAAGCTTTATTTCATACTGCTTGCCAACAGTTTTCAAGTGATGAGTCGATAGGCAGCAGACTACTATGGACTCCTCAAATAATTCAGTGATGCTAAGAACAACTATAAGCAACCTAAGGATAGAGAATATGACATAAGAGGAAAATGTAGACCATCCCACGGCTTTTATACTAGGTAGTAGAAAATCACTTCTTAAAAGGTAGTTATTTGGGCAGGGATGTCTGTCTGCCATGGGGCATACAGGGGCCACAGCACATGCATGTGAATGTCATAAGACAACTTTAAAGGAGCTGGTTCTATCCTGCTGGAAAGAAAACAGTCTCCCAGGCTCCCAAGCTCCCAAAAGGTAGGCGGGGCCTAGGCTGGCTCGGTGGTTAGGAGGACGTATAGTTCTTGCAGTAGACCCAAGTTTGGTTCCTAGTGCCCAGGCCATGAAGCTCTAGCACCTGGAACTCTAGCTCCGGTGGTCTTCTTCTGCACTCTATGGCTGCCTGCATTCACACCTGCACATTCCCTCACATACATATACAAAATTAAAAGTAAATTTTTTTTCTTTTACTTTTTCTCTTACTTGGGCATTTTCTTTGACAGAGACTGTAAACTAGGAAATATAAGAGTGAACATAAGAGCTGAGAGTGGCAGAGCACACTATAATCCTAGAATGTGTGGAGGCAGGACGACCAAGAATTCAAGGTCAGCCTTCCTACAAAGTAAATTCAGAATGAGCCTGGGCTACGTAATGGGGACAACACTACACCCACACCCAAAAAGTGGTTGTTTTGGAATATACACAATAATTTCAGAGGAAAGTGGTTAACACAGGAACTACGTGTAGCAATGTTCAGAATAGACATACTTGTGCAAAGATAGTTACAGATGTTGTAACTTTCAAGTCAAAACCTCACATGTATAATACAAAAATGTCTGTGCCATGTCAAAGGGGAGATAAATAAATGATATAGACATACAAATATTACAAGTCTCAATTATCTACTAGAATTCAGTCCAGGCCAGCCAGGGCCAGAGTGAGGCCCTGTCTCAAAGAAAAACAAAACAAAACAAGCAAAAAATTAGACAACAATTTAGATTTTAAAAACCTTAATTTAAACAATGTAAAAATCTCAGTAACATTCCAGCCAGGACATATCAATTTATTTTAAAAGGTGGCTGAGTGGGACTGAGTTTGTTTCACAGGCATGAGAACCTGCTCAAATCCTAGAACTTGCTTAAAACCAGGAATGGTTGCATGTATGCCTGGAACACTAACTAGGCAGGCACACAGAAGAACTGCTGGGGCTTACTGGCTACCAGCCTAGCTGCAGGTCCAGTCAGAGGACCCACTTCAAGGGACTACGGTAAAGGATAATAAAACCGGATACCTGATAGCCTCTCTGGCCTCTGCAGTGCACATGGCCCCACACACATACCACACTTGCACTCACATGCACTTCTGTCTTGCTTCTGCCTATCAAGATCACAGCAATCCCCCTCTTCCCAATTCTTAAGGGTATTAGTCTTCACCCAGTTTGCAGCTTTACTTTACCCTCCAGATTAAAAGTGGGAACACCTTAGCAACTCTTGCTCTCTTTAAGGCATCCCAGAGCCTTCTGCATTCCCAGGAAGCACTCTACTGGCACAGGCTAAGGTCTGCCCAGAACTCATGTCTCTTGCCTCTGCGTCCCACAGGGCTGGAATCCCAGGTACTAATGGTGTACTTAGCCATCAAAGTGGGTCCCAGGTCTTCCAATCTTTACTCTTCGCTCCTCCACTTCCCTGAAGCACTGACATCAGCATCTGCTTGCTTCTCACATTCTCCACTGATGGCAGGCCATCATCCCCCTCTTCTTCTTTTCCACTGAACCTCTGTCCTACCTCCCCAAATGGAGAGAACTCCTCAGTCCTCTCTCACTCACTGCCCATGTGCTTCTCCTTGAGTCTAGTCATTCAGAGATCTTTAAATCTACTAGGGGACAGGCCAAGGGTAAGGTAAGTGTGGCAAAATTTAGGGTACATATTTAAAGATGTGCCAAGAAACCTAATGAGAAAATTATGCAGCATCTCTATAAAATTAATGTAAAGACATCCATGTTGAAGAAGACATTTCACTTTTAAGTAAGAAGCTATTGTTTTGTTCCCAGTATGTCCAGTTCATCCCAGCACTCACTTCTACCTTGAAGTTCTATAAACAAGTAAATGTGAGCAGAGTGAAGACATGGTAGTATATCATAAAAGGCTGGCTCTCAAAACAATCAGGGGAAGTTGGGGGATGGCACAGTAGCTCACACCTGTAAGCCCAAACACTTAGGAAACAATCAAGGTTACTGTGGATCTGAGGCTAGCCTAGGCTACATCCAAAAATCGCAGGGCATCCTGGGATACATACAGCTTGAGGCTGAGACCTCATCTCAAAAGGGGAAGGGGCTGTACAAGTAAAAGTTATATGCATTTAGGGCTAAGGCATGGAGGAAAGCAGGCACAGTGAGAATTGTAAATGGATGAGGAGAACTGACAAGCTTCCAGCTCTATTTCTAAAGGCAGCATGAACCAGGCATCTTCTCCACTCTCGTGCCACTACTAAGCTAAGCTCTCTGGCTACTCTACAGCAATGGCTTCTACACCTTCATTCCAGTCACTGCAGCCTTCTTCATGCCCTCCCAGCATGCTTCACTGGGCTACCAATTCCTCAGCTTTGGGTAAACCTTCCATCTTGGCACAGTCCAGCCATCATCGTCAATGACTCCACAATGTAATAAACCACATAGCATAAACACTGCTGCTTGTGCCTCCACAGCAAATGGGTAGAAAATACATGACTAGGAAACAAGTCAACCTATTTCTTTGTGGCTCTATATTCAACAAAATAAGGACTGCCTTACACTTCTCAGACAGATGAAGTCACCCAACCCCTATCCTTTGAGTGCCCTTCCCTGGCCTACCCTATAGAATTCTCCCAATTCTTCTTGGGGCAGCTGATGTGTCACTCCCCTCCAGGGACCCTCTCCAGGGTCCCATTCTTCCCCCAACACACATGGATTTGGTTCAAATTCCTTAATAAACTTAACACTGAACTTTTAAGTAGCACTAACTTATCCAAGCACCGCTAGCACTGAAATACACTCTTACCTGTGAATTTCTAGCTTAGGAATCTCTTTCCCCAAGTCACTTTCCATAAAAGAAATTCAATGTTTATTTAACAAATAATCCGTGTACACCAAAACCTAAAGGGACAGAATACTGAATGGGGACTCTGGTTTCCAGGAACTTTTCACAATACAAGCAGACACTTCCTGACTGCACGCAGAATTTACAAGGAAAGAAGGACAGAGCCAGACAGTTATAAAGTATTTCTATGTAAACTCTCAGAGAGTTAGAGAGAAACTTGCTATAAGCTGAGCCGGGCAGACAAACGGTTAAAATATAACCTATAGTTTCTGTTTGAGGCTTACATGAACCAGATTATGAGGAAAATGATTCCTAATGACACACAGCTTGAGCACTATGACCGATCATACTCTATGGCATTTACTTCATCCATGACATGTAAGTATTGCTAGTGTGCATTTCTCTGTAGCAATCTACACACACTTCACATGATACACAAAAAAGGCCACAAACAGAAGGCTGGCTTTGACTGACAGGTTTCTGAAGTAATAGCATAGGGCATATGGAAGGTTTTTTTTTTAAAGATTGATTTATTTTATGTATGTGAGTATACCATAGCTGTCTTCAGACACATCAGAAGAAGGCATGAGATCCCATTACAGATGGTTGTGAGCCACTATTTATGTCGTTGCTGGGAATTGAACTCAGGACCTCTGGAAGAGCAGCAGTCAGTGCTCTTACCCCGAGCCACCTCTCCAGCTGTTTTTTTTTTTTTTTAAATTTCATAATCTGCCCTATTTATCTTCTCCAACCCAAGCTGACTGAACCAAGAATAATGAAATGAACAAAGTGAGCTCACATATCCATCTGAAGACACAATTTTCAGAAAATATAGTATTGCATTTTTAACCATTTAAGACAAAGCTGGTGGTGCATGTGGCAGGGAGACTGAGAATTCAAGTCCAGCCTAAGTTACATAACAAAACCAATAAAATAAAAATAATTATTCTACCCTTGAACGGTGAGGGAACCGATTCAGAATGGTCAAACAACTGTCCTTAAGTGTTAAAGGATTTGATCTGAAATCTAGGTCTAAATTACTACTTATTCAATATTTATGACTTGTGTGTGTGTGTGTGTGTGTGTGTGTGTGTCCATGTGTGCACCTGCCATGTTTATACAAGTCAGAGGATAACTTTTTGGAGAAGTTTTTTCCACTCTGACATGGACTCTGGAGATGCAACTCCAGGTTGTCGGGTGCAGCAGCAATCATGCTCAGCTGCTGAGCTGTACGGAAAGCCCACAAGTATTAACTTGGAAAACCTGGAACTACAGCCTGCGGTGGTGTGAGTGAGACTGTCCCCTAAGCTCACATATTTGAACAGCTGGTCCTCGGTGGTGATGGTGCATTGTCTGGGGAGGCTCAGGAAGTGTGGGTTTGCTGAGGAAGTATGTCACAGTGTTATCACAGGGACTGTTGATAGTTAATTTGTTTTTTCTTTAGCTTTTTAAAAAAAAAGCTTTGAGAAGGTTCACAGGGCACACAAGGATTCTTGCAATAACCTGGAAATCTAATCTAGGTTTTGTAATAACATAAGGAATTTCTATTTTGTTGCTCTATAACTATCTTACAAAGGCTTGACTTCCCGAAGGAAAGTAATCATAAGAAGAAAGAGTTTGTCAAAGAGTCATCTTTGAAAACACAGGGACACACTCTAATTTCCATGGGGGGGGTGGGGAACCTTAGGCTAGGAAACCTGCATCTCAGGGTGAAAAAAAAACAAGTAATTTTTTTTTAATGTTTCTTGATAAACACGAGCTATACGTATTGTAAGCCAAACGTGTTTCTTTTTATAGTCTAAGAAATGTTTGTAACTGTGGTACTAAAAACTAAGTGCAAAGTTTAGACAACAAGAGAGTTCTCTGACCGCGCGTGGTAACACACTAGAATGCTCCTGCCCTAACACATCATAACATAGCTGTTCTGCTTCTAGACCTGCCCGTGGTGCATGTCTCCACACAGCGCTGCAGTACAGTGTCTGCTGTCACTGATGCAACATTTATCCTTCCTTGTCCCACTCTCCTGGATAGCTCAATCCTAGTATTCTACCAAAAACCTCTGGCTGATTTTGTTCAAGTTTCAAAATAGAGGAGCTGGTATTTCTGGAACTGAATAATGTAGTTTGGTCGTAGAGCACTTGCTTAGCATGTTTTAAGACCCTGGGATTAAATCCCAGGCATCACACATTAGCCAACCAAGAAACCAGAATTTCCCCAGCTGCAGGCTATTACAGAGATAGCGCTGCTGTATATTCTCTCAGCATTCAAAGTTCATCTTTTTAAGGAAAGAAGAGTACTTCTGTGAGCATTTACAAGAAAGTGGAAAGAGTCCCAGTTGACTTAATCATTTTGACACATCCAAGAGTCACCTGCAATGTCTCAATCGAGGGACCACCCAGATCAGAGTGACTCATAGACAAGTATGTGGAGACTATCTTGATTGTTAACAGATATAGGAAGGCCCAGCACACTGTGGGTGGCATCATTCCCTAAGCCCTAAGGGTCCTGGGCCCTAAAAAGGTAGCTAAGCATGAACCTGTAATAGAACCAGCAAGCAGTGTTCTCCTTGGTTTCAGTTTGAGTTTCTACTCTGACTCCCCCAATGATGGACTGTAAATTGCTGTAAGTATAAACCAAAATAAACCTTTTTCTACCCTTTTGGTCACATAGCTTTATTACAACAACAGAAATAAAACAGGAACTGGGATATTATGTGAGTCCAGAGACATTAGTCCTGGTAGTGAATATAGCATTCTAAGTACAACAGGAATCTACTAGAGGGTTTAATTCAAGTTTGAAAGATGTTATTTTAAAACAAAATGGATCACAGCCAGGTTTGATTGTGTACACCCATGTTAGGAATGGGATGCTAAAGGACAAGTTCAAGGCCAGCTTAGGCAACAGTGAGTTCCAAGCTAGCCTGAGCTAGAGTTAGATGCTTTCACAAAAAAACCAAGAGCTAAACCCTTGGCTTGGTGGTATTCACAGGTCCTGGATTGAACCCCCAATCCATGCCATCCCTAAACCCTTGGCCTGGTGGTACTCACAAGCCCTGGATTTAATCCCCAATCCATGCCATCCCTAAACCCTTGGCTTGGTGGTATTCACAGGCCCTGGATTTAATCCCCAATCCATGCCATCCCAGAAAATCACTTTGCTGACAGGTGGAGAATGGATTATAGAGAGGTCAGAATCTGGATAAAGACCAACTGGGGGCTAGTGTAGTAACACAAGTGAGAGATAATGTTGCTGAAATTTGAGTGGGACAGATGACATCAATACAAGGGGGACACTTCACACATACTCCACATACGGCTACAAAGGGCCAATGACAAGCTACACCTCCACAGAATGTAACAAAACACTCAGGTGAGCTTTCAACATGAACAACTTAAGGAAAGTGACTCCTGCTTTCTAGCATGGAGGAAAATATGAGAGGGCAGATGTGAGGGGATTTTCAAGAGTACTGTTTTAGACATAGAATATTGGAGATACAGAGTGAGGCTCAAGTCATGAGGCAATGGGGCTAGAGGTACAAACGGCATGCCAACACAAAGTGGTACTTAAAATCACAGGAGAGACACCTGACACAGTACTAGACCGCCCAGACCCACTCAGCAAGCTGGTCATGGCCAAGCTGAGCAGAAATACGAGGACTCACATACATCTCACATTTAAAAGAGAAACAAAAGAGAAGCCAGGCATGAGACTTAATAGGCACAGATGTGAATCAAGACATGTAAGCAAACATGGTGTTTGCAGAAACCAGGGATACCTACATTTCAAACAGAAATAAGTCTGCCAGTCTACACATAAGATTACAAACTCATCTCAGACTTCTTACTGGAGTCTTTTAAGATCTCTGACCTGGCAGCAGCAGCAGCAGCAACATTAGAACAATGGTAGTGTCAGCAGCAATGCAAGCCTTTAATCCCAGTACTAACTCAGGAGGCAGAGGCAGGCAGATCTCTGTTTGAGGCAAGCTTGGTCTACAGAGCAAGCTCCAGGACAGCCAGGGCTACACACAGAGAAAAAAACCTCTGCTCTGAAAGGTAACTGACACTCTGGGATGGAACAGAGGTCTCCACATTCAGCCACCCTCGTGCCCAAGCAAGTGCATACTAGCCAGGCAATAAGACATGACATGACCTTTCCAAATTAAGAAAACCAGGAAACAGGAAGTTTAAGTGAGTATTCTTTCAACAAATCCTGCCTGTACTTCTTAAAGGTTCTTCAAGATTCATGTGAAATGTATAATCAATCTAATAAAGTGACTTTTAAAATATACATTTAACATATCTTTTGACATTACAATTTTTACAATTGTTCCTTTTATAGAAGCAGACCTTTTAAGAAATAGCTAGCAAAAAAGGATTTATAGGACAAAGAAAAGAAAAATAAACTGAAACAGTTTCCTAGTTATTAAGCTCCTCTAAGCTATGCAATTAAAGCAATATTTCCTTATACACAATGCCTCTGAGACCTACGTAAATGACCTGTTGGCTACCTTCATGTAACCTCTGTTACACACAACCACTGCACTACTGGAGGGGGATCTTTGGAGAAGAAAACAAATCCTTAATACTACAATTATTTTAAATGAAAAATATATTAAAATTTTACATGACTACCACAATCATAAGCATAAATCCTTATAAGCCACTGAACCATTTTATTTTAATGGAGAGCCTCATTTTACTTCACAGATCAACAACTATGCTAGAATGTTAACATACTACAGCAAAGAAACAAGCACGTGCTGGTGGCTGCGTGTAATGGCTTTAAGCACCTCAAACACAAGAAGTATGTAAGCTGAAGACAACATACAGGCTTTCTCAGCTCCAGCTGCATTTTATTTTAGGTGCCTGTTTCATCAACATCCAGAAGCAAGCACAGAGCTTCACAAATGAGGCAAGCACACCCCCTCCCCACTCCACCCCCCAGTGCACCCCCAGCAACATCTCCAGCTAAAACTGCAAGCTCTGAAACAAGAATGTCTTCACAACTCTTATTATCTGACACACAGTTCAACAGAGAGCAAAAGCTCCATAAGGTTAAGCTGCGGTGATGAAGCAGGTATCCTGGCGCTCGGGTGAATGTTTACATCAGTGAGATATGAGGAGGAAAACCATCTGCCTTAAAATGCCCTTTATAAAAAGTTTCTGTCACCTGTAAGTCGTAGCATGATACCATGACCTGAAGATGACGCAATATGCCAGTCCATAAAGGGACTACTGTCTGTTCTCTAAATGAGGAAATCAACATAAGCTATAAGAACAAAAGCTTAAAAAAAAAAATGGTTCAAATTCTAAACCTGGCTCCTTAGGGGATATGTCTCTTGGCTTTCTGATCCTGTCTCTTGAGCTGGAAATCCTTTAGACTTACTATATTTTTGCATACCACACAGCACACAGGAAAGAGGATGCAAGGGGATGGCGAGACAGACTGCTCAGCAAGTCAAGGCTCTTCTTGTCTTTGAGCCTGGAGACCTGAGCCACACATGGTGGAAGAGAGCCAACTCTTACGAGCTGCTCTCTGACCTCTTACGAGCTGCTCTCTGACCTCTTACGAGCTGTTCTCTGACCTCCGTGAGTGTGCTGTGATACATACACCGCAGAACCAGAGCCAAAGAACTAAGTGGCTTTTTTTTTTAAAGAATTTAACAACAACAAAAAAATTGTATCTATTAAAATTTTAATACATGGGGCTAAAGAGATAACTCAGTGATTAAAATTATGTACAGCTCTTGCAGGAGACCCAAGTTCACTTCCCATAACCAATACAGCTGCCTTCAACTCTGGCTTCAAGGTATCTATTGCCCTCTTCTGGCCTCTTGTGGCCTCCACTTCCGGCCTCTGAGAATACCAGCACTTAAGGAACACAACACACAAATTAAAAATAAATCTCTGTTTAAAGGGCCTAATGCATATATCTAACACTAGCTTAACAGAAGAGTATTAAGAACAAAATTATTGGCCAAGCAGTGGTGGTACACGCCTTTAATCCCAGCATTTATGAGGTAGAAGCAAGCGTATTTCTGAGTTCAAGGCCAGCCTGGTCTACAG
>NW_022196909.1:19197231-19212231 GCF_008632895.1 Mastomys coucha
ACAAAAAACAAAAGACAAAAACAAAAACAAAACAAAGCAAGAGAGAACCTTTCAGAGATGAAGCAGGACAGGGAGGAAATAACCTGAAGATCCTACTGAGAAGCAGGCTTGGCTGGATACTCTAAGAACCATGATAGGATTTTGGTAAAGAATTCTTTGCCAGAAAAAGGAGATGGTCAGATAAAACTCAAGGTTCTAGGGAAGAGTGAGCTATACAAAGGTGAGGTTTGGGGACAGAGGTTCCCTTCCACTAGTTTCTACAAATAGGAAAACAAACACTCCAGGTACACTGCTCAGCATGCCAAACACAATCCTGAATGTATTTGGACTTTCAATACCTCCGACATCTCTCTAATTCAGCACAAGAACAATCATCACATTAAGAGTTACATCTCCTCCTAGTACCTAGGTTACAGGTCAAACTAGAACAGACTAATTTACTTTCCTGAAGGATTCTAAGGTTCCACTCTTGGGAAACAAGAGCTGCCACTCAGCTCCTTATGCCTGTCAAAGAATGTGTAGTGTACAGCCCAACCACAGAAGGCATTTAACACCAAGCACACCCTGGAAGAAGCCTAAGGGAGAAGCAGAGAGGACATCTGTGGAGCTTCCGATGGATGCACGTCAAGTGCAGACACACAGGAAGAAAACACAAGGATCTTTAGAGGTGCCCAAGGTTCTTAGGAGATCCAAGAACAGAGTACAGCAAAGGTAAGACTGCCTCACAAAGGGCAGGAGACACTAGCATGAGATGAAGGTAGACTCACAAGGATCAGAGATAGGCATTTGCAAGACAAAAAGCGAATACTCCAGAAAGAGGTGGCAGCAAATAGCCGAGATGTAGAGAGAAGATACAGAGGTGGGGGAGAAATAGGTTGTGAAGGCTGCGAGGAGGCACTGGGCAGTCCTTTAGGGCTAGTGAGAAATAATTATCCAGAATCTATTGCACAGCACAGATTTACAAGTAAGAAGAGCAGAAAGAACAACAAAAAAAATATTTTTGCTGTCCTGTTGCAGAATCTCATAATACAGAAAATACCTTGCTGACTCATTTCTATTTATAGTAAGTAATACTACCCCCAATTGTCCTCACATGTGAGTAGGCTTGTAAAAGCTGAAATGTAGTGTGTGCATGAGGCTGTGCATGTGTGTGTGTGCACACATGCGCGTGTAGGGTCTCAGTACCATATATCCACTAAGCTAGGGTCTCAGTACTATATCCACTAAGCTACATCTCCAGCCCAGCCCATGGTTACTCTTACAGAAGGTGAGTGGCAGAGTACCTTTTGTTCTACCTTAAGGTCAAACTCCAGTGTGCAGAAGCACCACGTAAGTAGCTTGATAAAAATAGAGGTGCCTGGGTTGGACTACCTTAATTCAGCCCATCAGTAAGTGTGGTAAGTCAGTGTTTCCTATGAACATCCAAGGACTCATTCTTAACTTTCCTAAACAAACCTACTGTTTAAGTGTAGCAGCAACACAGCTGGGCAATAAGGGGGTACCCATCCCGACTATCCGGAGCACTGTGTACTTCAAGTGAACAGAAAAAAAGCATAAGAGCCCCAAGAATGTAACATCAAATACATTTAAGAAACACTTTTTTAACACAGTTCCTATCATAATAATTTTCTAAATCATAGTCATACAGACAAAACAGTCAATTCTCCTTATAAGAACTGTGAGCTCAAAAATTCCTGATCAATCTTCTAAGAAAACTTTAATTTTCAATGAATACATGCAGCAGAAGTTAGCAGAATCTAAAAAGTTGGCAAGTATAATGAAAAAGTATATAGGCTTAACTGCATCGTTCAGGGCTACAGTGCTCAACTTGCCAAAGGCAAGCGTTTGATCCCCAGAATGACCACCAAAAACCAAGAAACGCCAGGTGAAGGACTCACTTCAAAACAAACAAACAAACAAACAAACAAACAAACAAACCTGGACACATGCCTGTAATCCCAGTGGCAGAGAAGCTAAGGCAAGAGAACCTTAAACTGAAGGCCAGCCTACCAAGATTCTACAATGGACGGACGACAAAAGCAAACAAACTTGGACATCAGTTCACAGGAAGAGACAAATGAAAAAGTAAATGTCAATGGATATTTTAATTTTAGGATTAAAAGCAACCTATATCATAATCAGAATGAATGGTACTTAAATACATATTTGAGGCTGAAGAGATGTAGTCTAGGAGGGAATTAAATCATAGGCTTGTGATTTAATCACAGTGGTTGCTATCAACTCCCCTCAGCCCTACCTTGAGACATAAGCCATTTTCCCACTGAGAAGTAAAATCTACTTCCTTTATTCCAGGCAGACAGATGTGTGACTGCTTGCTTAAGCTAGGTCCTAAAGCCTTGCAGCTTTGGTCTGATTCTCAGAACCTTTGATCTGGGGGCAAGTCGGTCATTTCGAAGCCTCTGTTATATAAGAAAGCCTACAGTAGCCTTGTGAAGACAGGTGACCACCTCTCTCTCATCCCAGCCATTACGAACCAGGCCTAAAATGGATGATACATGGCAACCTTTATGTCCCTACCAGTTGACTGACTGCAATCTCTGTATGTAAGTGACTCCAAGGAAAATTGCCCAATTGTACTGAGTCAACACATAATTATTTTAAAACACTAAACTTTGGGATAGATTTCTACAAAATGACGTATGAGCAAAACAGCTGCCTGAGCATTCAACATTCTGTGACAGAAACTACCTGTTATATTCACTGTTCCCAATGCCCAATTCAACACTACTGTTTAAGTAAAATCTAATGGGAATGGCACCAAAGAGGTGGCATTTCCAATTCACATATAGGGAGGGGCAAGGTATTGTTTGAGCTCCAAATCCTATGTACCTTTGGTAGTTCCCTTCTTAGAGCCACTGGGGGCCATCAGCACTTCTAAGGGAATTTCCCCTTTTCTCTCCCTGGTCTTTCATACTCATTTGTCATGACTTACATATTAGCCTGCATTAATGTATAGTAACTATCCCTCCTTGAATGTTTTTATCTTTTATGTACATATCAATACACAAAAATGTTTCTAAATATCTACAGCAAAGCAATCTTAAATAGAGGCGTACTAGAGGAAACAGAATAAAGTTTAAACACCTTTACCTACTCAAAGGTCTCTGTACTTGGTCACCCACTTTAAAACCTCGGCCTTCTTCCGGCTTTCCTCCCCTCTCCATCCCCTATTTTTCCCAACACATTCATATTTAGATGCCAGACTTTCCCTAAAATGTTAGTTATGCTCTGTTTTCATTTATTCCTGCACGCTCATGCTTAGAAAGCTATGGTATTTCATATACACCCAATTATGGTTTGCTGAAAGAAAGAACCAGTCAAAAGCCAGGATACATTACAGTGAAGATCTCTTATTCAAAACTATGAAGTTATAGTCTTAAAAAAAATGCTTTTGGTGGTGGTGGTGGTGGTGGTGGCGGCGGCGCACGCCTTTGATCCCAGCACTTGGGAGGCAGAGGCAGGTGGATTTCTGAGTTCGAGGCCAGCCTGGTCTACAGAGTGAGTTCCAGGACAGCCGGGGCTATACAGAGAAACCCTGTCTCGAAAAACCAAAAATAAATAAATAAATAAAATGCTTTTATAGCAGCACAAAAAAAAAAAAAAAAAAAAAGACTCCTTAAATCTTAAACCCCCATTTGGTTCTAGGTCAAAACTTGGTTTAAGTTGACTTCTTTTCATTGCCAATAATTTTCCCTCTAAGAGCATATGACACAGGACGTGAGTCACATCAGAAAGTGAGTAACAGGAATTGCAGGAACAAGGAAGTGCGGCTGTACTGTGAACTCCTGCTTGGAAGCAGTCTTGTCAAACAACTGAGCTCTATCTTTTCTTTCCTACTGGATGTCCATCAACCCACATTACTTAATGCCTTTGATTTTCATTTTTATTGCCTTATTTTATCCCACGCTACTGACTGCCTTGTTTCAGGCAAGGGCCATGTCACCTCCTAGACATTCTACTGGTTTCATGAGTCCTTCAGGAAACTCTGTACTGTCTGTCTCTGAATATATTGCACTCTACCTTATAGGGCAAATTATCACTTCAGATGACCTACCTGGGGAGCCATACTCCTTGCTAGATTAAAAAAAAAAAAAAAGAGGATAAAGTAGTCAGAGGTTCCGATTACCCCAACCAAACCACGAACTCAAATACTGAATGTGGCTGAGAAAGATTTAAAGGTAAAACTCAACTTGCTTCCCCAGAGCATGCAGGCATTTACGGGAGAATAAAACAGTCATTTCTTTCTTTCCTGCATACCAATCCTCCTGACTCATCCTTCTCACCACATCTCTAGCTTTAAGGAAACACCAATGCATTTAGGATTGACGGAAATGCAAGGATGACATTTAGAGCCTCCACTTTATCTCTCTGCTATTCTGCAATGCCCTACTCACCTTTCATCTCCTCTACCCCAACTCTCAAGTTCCTCCCTTCAGAATCTCCTTTCTAGAAGAAACCTCACTCCCCAAATGTCATCCATCACCTATGTGAGTGTGTCCCCTTTCTCCCCTCCAGCCAGGGACGAGGGCAAAATTCCAAGAAATACATTTGGCGTGGCGCTTTAGGCTCGCTGTCATGCGGTTAAGTGTTGAGTACTGTACTTAACAAAACCCAGTGGTGAACTCCACTGCCTTGATTAGAACTTGCAGGAAGACAAGTGTATCAAACACTGTACCGGGGCTCTAAGGAGAAATGATAACATATGATTGCAGGCCTTGTTCCGGGCCTACCTAAACTCTCGAATACTTTTCAGAAACCCCATTCAGATGTCACCTAACTCCAAGAGCTCATTTGGAAAACCTACGGCGCGGTTCACGTATAAATCCTACCCTGCCTGGTCGCCCTTAATAAGATGAGTTCACTGAACCCCCTTGAAGAGACACTCTGAAGAACGCCGATGCTGGTTACAATTCATTTCCCCGTTACTTTTGTGACCTTGGGCAAATCGGTTAATGTTTTGAACGTCAGCTCCCTCTTTTGGGAAACAACGTTAGGAAGAAAACCACCTCCCATAACGGACTACAATAAATACCTTTTAAATGTTACAAACACTAACCCAATCTAAAGACAGTCAATAAAACTGACCCTCCCTTCCTCGAAAGCACCGGCACTGTGATTTTCTTTTTCCTTAAGGGTCAAGGGCTACCGAAACTCGCCGGGCCTGGAGAGGGCGGCGGCCTCACAAGACGACCAGGAACAAACTCGCTCAGAGACGTAAGTCCTCAAGACTCGAAAAGTGCCTCGGCTACCCCACCCCACCCCGCCTCCCACCCGGCCTCACCTTGGTGGTCGTAGACGCTCACGTAGGAGATCCCCACGGCCATACACCACACCACGAGGCTGGCGATGTCGGAGAAGCTGGGCTCCTGCACTTCCTCGGTGATCACCAGGCCCATGTGCACCGGCAGCTTCTGCAGGGACCGGCCGTCCGCGCGCCAGCGCAGCTGGGGGTGCCTGGCGGCCGATCCCGGTCTCCCCGGCGGGGGCCGGTGGTGGGGACGCCGGTACCTGCCGACCGCCGGGGGCTTGCGGCGCGCGAAGCGGAGCGGCGCTAGGACCGCGGCGGAGGCGGCGCGGCAGTAGCGCCGCCAGATCCAGTTCCAGGCGTCGAAGCGAACGCGGAGCCAGGAGGCGAGCGTGCGGTGCAGGCAGAGCAGCGCGTGCAGCCCCCGCCACACCAGCTCGTACAGCCCCGTCATACTCCCGGGGCGCTCGGGCACCGTCTCCTCCCTCCGGCCCACACCTGCGGCGCGACGGGGTCTCATCCGCCCCAGCGGCCGGCGCGGGCCATCGCTCCGCGTCCCCCCACCCCCCGCGCCCGAGCCCCTCGCCACTGCCAACACCTCACCTAGCCCCCGCCGCCATCTTCATCCGCCCCTGGCAGCCCCGCCCCCGCGAGTACATGGACGGTTCTGATTGGCTGCCGGGGAACTCCGGACGCGACTTAAGGGGAGGGGGGGTGGCTGGAGCTGCCACGAAGAGGGCGTGCGCTTGAGAACGAGGCCGGCGCCGGGCCGCTGGCGCCCCCTGGGGGTGGGGAGGGCGACGTGCCAACGCCCCTAAGTCTCGGGTGTTAGGAATGAGCTGTTTGGTCCTCAGACTTGAGAGGAGGGGCTGCATCTTGGGATCTGTTGCCTATCTCCCCCTCACGGCCGTGACAGAAACGATTCCCAAGGAGTTCAAAGTAATCTAAATGAACTGGAAGTTACACAGAGAGAATCCACTGCGTCTGCAAGTGCAGATGCTGGAAATCAACCAAGGTCCCCAAATAGAAAATGTCCCCAAAGGCTCGCGCGTTCTGGGAGAGGTCTCAGCACAGTTCTTTGTCCAATCTCCCGATGAGAATCAAACTTCCCAGAGTGGGAATGAGGTCCTACAGCATAGGACTTGGGAACCGACTATCTTGACACTGTTAGGGTCCCTAACAAATCAATCTCTGCCACCTGTCCTTAATAGACCAATGACACAATAGACAGTAAATGCAGAAAAGGGAAACTGAATCGATGTGGCCGCACTGAGAAGAGATTCAGTGCCCAGATACACGCGGGTGCATATGGTGTCCATCTTCAGGGTCCTAAAATGAAGTTTAAGTACAGATAGAAAACAGAAGATGTGTGTAGCTAAGAAATCCTGGTCAAGGTGGTATACTACGTAACCATCACTCTCTCAGCCCCAGTCTCTTCCACAAAGAGAGTCTAGCAAGTTGTATGAAGTCATTTTCCCAGAGACAAATCCCCTTCCGGCTTCAAGTTCTAGCCTTTCCCTTCTCTCAACATGTGATCCTTGTAGAAAGTCCAATTTCTTTGGGGTCCATTTTGTTTCGATAATCTAATAGCCAAGGTGAGGCGGGTGCCAGAAATGTCTCAGAATATCTTCATTCTTGCCAGAGTAGGTACAGAGTCCTTACTGGCTGCCCACTGCTTCTATGGAAAAGGTGGTCCGCCACCTGATGGCCCAGTTACTTCATTCATTCAAGAAATTCTGCCCTCCCGGTTAGGAGTTAGGTTGGCAGTGGATGGGAAAACATGTATGATGCTTGAACTTAGCCACCTCTGCCATCCGATGTAAAGTGACCTCTAGCCTGTCATTTTACAGCCCCAAGTTCTAGCTAATCTTTACTTAACCTAATCCTCTGGGTCACTCTGAACTTCCCCTGCAGCAGTTCTAGATAATAATCGCCTCTTTTGTTTAGCCTCTTCCTACTGAATTCCTCTTTCGCAGTTTGGTATTGCTCAAATCCCAACCCATTTCTCAAGGTGTACCTTGTGTACCTAGAGAATATGCACATATTACATTTTCATACAAATATATAAACGTATACAGTTGGATCTGTGGGATACAGCCATATTTTTATCTGTATAGCCCCTTTTCCCACTGGGAAATGTCTGTAGGCCTTAATGTTTTGACCATTGCCACTTTTTTGATTGGTCTCATTTCTGTAAGAAATGTTTTGCTTTGCTTTAGTTTAAAACTTGTTTAAAAGAGTCATGTCCATCTGCAAGTTTTCCTGTCATTGGCAGGAAATGCCTGCAGAGAAATTTTAATCGGGCAACGTGTCTCTTCTCAAAAACCATAGCCAAAGTTATGATCTGACCAGAGTGCAGATCCAAGATGGACTACAGAATGATCTGGCTGGAATATACACACTCCCTTACACATACCTTTAATCCCTGACAATGAAGGTAGGGTAGTTTGTAGTAGAAGGAAGCATCCATGTTTAAAATTGATGTTTAATTGAAGGACAGACAAAGTGATGAATCAGAGAAAGATTTGACAGAATGAGTCAGAGATAGGATACACCCAACTCACAGAAAAACAGACAGGAAAGAGAAGCTACTTAAAAGAAGAGAGAGAAAGGAGAAAAAGAGAGAGAGAGAGGGAGAGGGAGAAAGAGGGGGAAGGAAGGGGGTTGGGGGAAGAGAGAGAATGGTGGGTAGTATATGTGTATGGCAGTTTCACAAGGACAGTTTTACCGAGACAGGTTACAGAGAGAACAACCTAAATACAGATGAAGACAGAATGAGCCAGAGAATGAGAAAGAGCCAGAACATATT
Organism: Mastomys coucha; assembly: GCF_008632895.1. Taxonomy (NCBI): domain Eukaryota; kingdom Metazoa; phylum Chordata; class Mammalia; order Rodentia; family Muridae; genus Mastomys; species Mastomys coucha. Next base: position 19,205,307 of record NW_022196909.1, read on the forward strand.
AGAACATATTGCCAAAGTTAGTATGAAGCCAGTCAGAGCAATGCAGTAAGGAGCCAGACTGAATCAGTCAGCTTGGAAGATTAGATTGTATGGAGGCTAGAAGCTTCCGGGCATAGGTCTAGGGATATTTAGAACAGAGAAGGAAACACTCTCGGTTCATCCCAAGCCACATAGTTATATAGCCTGGGTACGGCTCTCAGCTCCTCCCTTCCTCTGAGGAAATAAAAAAAAAAAAATTTTTTTTTACAAGCGTCAGCTAGGGCTGAGGCACGCCCTACCTACTTCTCTCTCGCTCTTGGTCTGAGAGTCATAGCTCTTCTGAGAGTAGATAAAGTAGTCGAAGAGGGGGAACACCAGGAACAGCAGAACGCAGTTTTCTGCACTGGCTGCAGCTTAAGGTTCTGCAGCCCACATGATGTCCTAAGGAAGCAGCTAGACACTCACTAAGACCCAGCTGGCTGTTCCAGAGGCACCAAACCTGACCATCCCAGCCGCTACCCTAGCATGTTTCTCTGATGTGCTCAGTTTTTTGCTCCCATGCTCCCTACTCTGGCAAGAGTAAAGCCATTGATCTCATGTCTAACTGGCCAATTCTCAGATTCTGCCACAGCCTGTGAGCTGTAGCTATTATACTATTTTGGATGACAAACTCAAGCAAGAGGTTTCTGGTCCCATCTCCATCTGACATTGCCCTCTGATATCTGGATCCTTCACCTCTAGGCAACCGATTTCCTTCTAAAATGGCTGAAGCAGGTAGACCCTTATATTAAGGATGCTTAGCCTCCTAAACGGGACGGAGTAGGGGAGGACCACTATTCAGCTTTTGTGGCTCTCAGCATCCTAGGGACAGAATTGTCTTATGCAGGACAGTTCTCTGTGTCGCTTTGGACTGACATCATTCTCCCACTTCCCTAGAGTTCTCAGAAATAACTATAAATGTGTTCAGAATGTAACATCTTGGGACACTGAAGTAGTGGCCTCAACAACTGGGTGTTTGTTCTAATAAGCCCGTAGAAATGATGCTCTTCAGCGATATGACCTAGCAAACAGTCCAGATTATAAAGCCCTGCCCAGGGCACCTTTTGTGGTGCCTCATCTGCACTGGAAATAAGATTCCATCCTCTCTGGACAGAGTTTTAGGATAGTTATATCATGAGTCCTAGACTTCTGATATCTTTTCCTGTCTACCTATAATAAAAGCACCTTGTCTAACTAGATGTGTGGGTACACTTTTGCCTCATTAGATTGAGGCAATAGTAAAAGTGCATCCAAGATACAGTGGTCCAGCATGGCCAAAGCACTGTGAATCTACATCTGGTAGTGGTTCCCAAACTCTGGCCCATCTCTCCACTCAGAGAATGTCTTTCATGCTCAGCTGCTCTTCTGAAATAACAGAAAAGCCACAGTGGACATCTCATTTCTGCATCTTCTTATTTTGTCATTGCCCCGCCCCCAAAAGGCAGTAATGTCCCCTTTTAAGGGAATTTGGATTTCAAAAAATAAAGTCTTTATCTAACCTAATACAACCTAAATTTGACCAGAAACAAACACTAATGTAGAGTTATGCAGCCTCAGATAGGTATGAAGTTCCACATATCACAGATTTAAATTTTTCTTTACTTTTCATTTACAAAATGCATTATTTAACTTAATTATGACATTGACCAAATAATCAGTGTATGCCAGATGAAACCATTTTGCTTTGACCAAAAAAAATAATAATAATAACAATTGTTAGATAATTAAGAAGAGTGAACAAAAGGACTAGAGAGATGAGAGATGAATGGTTTGTTAGTTAAGCGCACTGGCTGCTCTTCCAGAAGACCCAGCTTCTGTTCCCACCGCCCACATAGCAGCTCACAACCTTCTTAACTCCAGTCCCAGGGAATCTGAGACCATATTCTGACCTCTGTGGGTACTGCATGTTGGAAATAATTTTAAAACATTTTAAAGAATGATATACAAGAAGCCAGGCTCTGACTCAACAAACCTGCTTCAAGTCCATCTGGCCCCGTATTCTCATTCTTGCAATCTCATCAAACAGGAGATAGCACCAGGGTGGTTCCTGATGATGTTCATAGTCCCCGGTAAAAGTTTGCCCCTGGCTTCTTCTGGTTGTTATAGGAACTAAAGCAATGGTGTGCTTGGGATGCTTCCTGTGTCTGGTCTGGGGTGAGTTCTCAGTAATTTAATGGGCTACAGAGAGCGGGGGAGGGAGGGAAGGAAGGAGAACAGAGGGAGGAAGAGAGAATCTCAATCCATGTAATATCTATTATAGAGAATTGTAACCTTATGGATGAACTACAAATAATCTTTAATATATATCTTTAATATATATATATGTGTGTATACACACACACATACACATATATATGTATATATATGTATATATACATATATATGTATATATTACCTCACCCTAAAACCCTCTCAGTAAAAATAAAGAGGCAAGAGTATCAAAAGAGGCACAGAGTGGTCCTCAGTTCCCTATGTCCTCCCACAATATGTCCGACCTGACTCACAGAGGCTCATCAGAGTTGTGCAAACCAAGCTGCTGAGCAAGTGCTACCCGGCTTTGGTCGACCGACCCCACTACACTACATGAATCTCATTGTGAGAGGCCTCATGCTCAATCTGGAGTGGCGTGCTTGGGTGGCCGGGCCACCTTCGGTTCCTCCATCAGCTCTGCCAAGTCCCAGAACATGGGGACACAGAACCTACGATGAGTGGCTCTATTCTCTCAGTCTCTGCTGTGGTGGACGACCTTTCTGCAGAATCCTCAGCCCAGGACGCCCGCCCCCGCCCCCTTCCCCCGTGGTGACGCAACTTGACAGGCTGTTTCCTGGAATCCTGTTCACCTCTTCTCTGGCCTAACCTTTGGCTGCCTCCACCCTGTCCTCAGCTGCTGTCCTAAACTTGCCAAAGTGTGGTCTCTGGGCTCCCAGCTGAATGGAGGGAAGTTGGCCCTTTCTTTGGGGTCCTGTTTCTGCTTTGGCAAAGAGGTAAAAACCCACAGTCTTCTCTTTATGCTCCCTCCCCTCTACACTGTTACTGGAAACACTGTTCATGTTTCTAAGTTTTCTCTTGTTTGCTTGCCGAAAGCAGTTGATATAAAAATTTCCACTCTGAGAAAAATATAATAGAGAGGCAGGGCCCCCTTCTGGATCTTAAGAATAAAAACAAATAAGTAAATACAATGAAGATTATTGAAATAACAGGGCATTTTAAACTAGCTTCACTGTGATGGTTTATATACGCTGAGCCCTGGGAGTGGCATTATTTGAAGATGTGGCCCTGTTGGAGTAGGAGTGTCAATGTAGGCATGGGCTTTAAGACTCTCATCCTAGCTGCCTGGGAGCCAATATTATTCTAGCAGCCTTCAGATGAAGATGCAGATAGAACTCTCAGCTCCTCCTGCACCAGGCCTGCCTGGATGCTGCCAGGTTCCTGCCTTGATGATAATAGACTGAACCTCTGAACCTGACCTGTAAGCCAGCCCCAATTAAATATTGTCCTTATAAGAGTTGCCTTGGTCATGGTGTCTGGTCACAGCAGTAAAACCCTAAGTAAGACATTAACTATTTTATTTTCCAAATGCTGACGATCTACATTTCTTTTTTTTTTGTTTGTTTTGTTTTGTTTTGTTTGGTTTGGTTTGGTTTTTTCGAGACAGGCTTTCTCTGGGTAGTCCTGGCTGTCCTGGAACTCACTCTGTAGACCAGGCTGGCCTCGAACTCAGAAATCCACCTGCCTCTACCTCCCAAGTGTTGGGATTAAAGGCATGTGCCACCACCGCCCGACAATCTACATTTCTAAGTTCTTTCCTAGGGTGGTGATTGAATCATTAATCTGCTCCAGTAGCAGGGCCTGAAAAAGATCAAGCACTGTTATTGTGAGTGCCAGTGATATTGCCCAGTGAGGGGCTGGAAGTCCCCTTAGAGTTTTCATGCAATTCTTAGAGTAAGAAGAATGGGAGGGCAACAACCACCCTCCCCCATGGTGAATAATACCATCACCATGGGGGAGGGGCGGGGGCGGGGCGTCCTGGGCTGAGGATTCTGCCACAGAGACTAAGAGTACAGAGCCACTCATCGTAGGTTCTGTGTCCCCCATGTTCTGGGACTTGGTAGAGCTGATGGAGGAACCGAAGGTGGCCCGGCCACCCAAGACGAGGTTCTCAAGGTCGTACCACTCTGAGACTCACTCATTGCAGCTATGCTAACTAGCGGGCTGCACTCAAAGAGTTCGACAGCCATTCCTCCTGCATGGCCCTCGGCACATTACGATAACCTAGCGCATTAGTTGATTTTTGAATTCTAAACAAGTTGTCTCCCTTGAATAAGTCTTATAGGGTGAGGATATATGATTCTATATTTACATTCTTATATTTGATTTGGTAATATTAATAATATTTTACATTTGTGTTAGTGAGAGATACTAGCCAATAATTAAAAAAAAAATATTATTTTATGTAAGCAAGTTTTGCCTGCATGTTTGTCTGTACACCACATGTGTCTATGGTGGCTATAGAGGCCAGAAGGGCGCATCATATCCCTGGAACTGGAATTACACTTCGTTGTGATCTACCATATGGGTGCTGGTAATTGAACCTAGGTGCTCTGGAAGCATAGCCAATGCTCTTAACCGATAAGCCATTATGAGCCCCCAAACTATAATTTTCTTACAATGTCCTATTTGGTTCTAGCTTAAGGGAAATTCTGCTTTCATAGGATGAGTTAGTGTTGTACCAAAGGCGGGGGGGGGGGGGGGGGGGGGGGGGGGCTGCTGCTGAGGCCCGGGTCTTTCTCTCTCCCCAGTGCTGACCTGTTGCTGCATGGGGCCTTAGTTAAAAAGGAGGCAATGTATAAGTTATTTTATTGTAGGAAGGAGAAAATATGCTGGTTAAGTAAAGGGAAGGAAAGGAGAGGAAGGAGAGAGAGAGAGAGGAGGAAAGCAAGAGAAGAGAACAAAGAGCAGAGAGGAGAGAGAGAGCAAGAGAGGGAGAGTGAGAGAAAGAGGAAGAGAGCAAGAGAAGGGTAAGAATAAGAGAGTGAGGAGGGGGCAAACCACCCCTTTTATTGTATGGGGCGTGGCATGCCTGGCTTGTGGTCAGATGACTAGGTCTAGGGTCCAGCTAGAATGCTGGGAGTTTGAGGCAGTGTCTGCCTGATAGAGCACACATCTCCTGCAGGGGCAGCTGTGAGGGGTTTGGGCTGAAATCTGAACCATGTCTCAGGAGCTATCACCGAACGCCTACCATCCCTTGTGAACAAATTTACTCTGCTCAGTGGGTCTCCAGGATTCTGAGGTGGCAGCTCTACTGGACTCCAGCTGTCAGAACAACCCACTGCCCACAAGTTAGGAGAGATTATTTCTGCTTCTATATGCTGAAGAATATTGTAGAGAATTAATAGAACTTTTTTTTCTTAAACATTTGCTAAAAATCTCCACTATGTAGATATGGAATAAATATTGTGGTTTGGAACCATTCTCAACCACTCCTTAAGTTTGTCCCAAGAATAAGATCCACGTTTTAGGGGCTGGAGAGATGGCTCAGCGGTTAAGAGAGATGGCTCGGCGGTTAAGACTGCTCTTCCAGAGGTCCTGAGCTCAATTCCCAGCAACCACATGGTGGCTCACAACCATCGGTAATGAGATCTGATGCCCTCTTCTGGTGTGTCTGAAGACAGCTACAGTGTAATTAGATATAATAATAAATAAATCTTTAAAAAAAATCCACGTTTTGACAAAGATTTTTGTTAATCATCTGTCTTCCTAAAATTTAAAGTTTCTAACTGTAGGAGAGAATGGCTTAGGAGGCAAAAACTGAAAGAATCAAAATAATTCCAGGGTGGCTAGGGATGTAGCTCAGTTGGTAGGCTGCCCAGCAGGCATGAAACCCTACTTTGATACCACAGAACGTTAACAGGGTGTGACAGACACACTTGTAATCCAAGCCCTCAGGAGGGAGAAATAGGAGGATCAAAAGCTCAAGGTCCCCCTTAACTAAATAGCAAGTTTGAGTGAAAGGCCAGCCTGGGATACATGAGACACTGCCTCAAAAAGGAAACAAAGCAAAAAACATACATAGGTCCAGAGGACAGATGGAGTCATTTTCCCTCTCTTTCATGTAAGTCTCAGGCCTGCAGTTCCAGCTGTTGTGAATTCGTGTGTGCCATTTCATTGTCATAGCTGGAAAATATCATTTTGCGAATGTGTACTCCCTCTGGCCCTTACCATCTTTCTGTCCCCTCCTCTACTATGGTTTGTGGAAGAGGGAGTGATATAGATGTCCCCTTTGGAGTTGAACACTCCACAGTCTCTCAGGCTTTGCACAATGAATAGTTATGGCTCTCTGTATTAATTACCATCTACTGCATAAAGAAGCTTCTCTTCTGTGGTTGAGAGATTCACTGGTCTAGGTATAAAGATAAGAACTTGGAGGGTCATCTCGGGCTGTGTCCATTTAGCAGACTCACAGTACTAGGTTCTCCCCTAGGGCCTATGATCCTTATGTCCTGTGACTCAGGTATGTGGAGTCTTCAGCAATGGGGCCTTACCTTTGAACTCTGGTGGGTAGCCAAGGATAACAGCAACACATATAATGGGAAAAGTCTGTGAAACCCTACTGATCAATAACTTGAAAAGCAGCATTCTATACTGGACCTTGAGCTTTTCATTTAATAGCTGTATCTATTAAGTTTGTGTTGCTGTGATAAGATAACATGACCAAGGCAATTTTATGGAAGAAAGAGCTTAGTACGTCTTAAGGTTCCAGAGAGAGAAGAGTTCATCGTGGCACAGAGGCATGGCATGAGAAGCTATCACATTTTTAACCACAAACATAAAGTAGAGCAAGGGGCTGAAGAAATGGTTGAGAGTACTGATTGCTCTTCCATAGGTTCTGAGTTCAATTCCCAGCAAC
>NW_022196909.1:19214731-19219318 GCF_008632895.1 Mastomys coucha
TTCTGTTGATAAATTCTGCTTTTATTCTATTACAAATATCCCATGACTATCCCCATGTATAGCTTGTTTGTTATGCAGCTGAGCATCTTTATAGGATGCATTCCCAGAAGCGGAGTTGCTGGGAAGATAAGTTTGTGGAAAACCTTAAATTATATATTATCCCAATGACATATGCAAAATACCTAAAGCACAAAGCACAGTAGGACCACAGTGAGTACTCACAGTCTTTATACTTTTTTTTTTTTTTTCGAGACAGGGTTTCTCTGTGTAGCCCTGGCTGTTCTGGAACTCACTCTGTAGACCAGGCTGGCCTCGAACTCAGAAATCCGCCTGCCTCTGCCTCCCAAGTGCTGGGATTAAAAGCATGCGCCACCACCGCCCGGCCAGTCTTTACATTTTTAAAGGCCTCTAAACACAGGAAAGGATGGGGAATCGCTCTCTAACCTTCACTCCTTAGGAATCAATACAACAGCGGAGGGGAGAATTTCCTTGTGAAATATAACCGTAGCAAGGGAATGGTGAAGGGCAAGAAAAGATCTAAAAGAAAAGAGATGACAGAGACGGTAACAGAATATGTGTAACATGGAAGCTGGAGGGACTTTGACGGACGAATAGGGCCAATAAGAGAGGTAGAGGAGCCGGGAGGGAGATAGAAACGGCAGCAAAGTATAAGAACATGTGTATGAAAACTTCACAGTGGAACCCATTGCTTTGTATGACACCTAAAAACAATTAAAAAAAAAAAACCTTTGATCAATTAAAGTTAACAATACACAGCCTGTAAGATAGAGAGCCTATTTTGAAATTTCACCCTATTTCCAGGGAATCATTATTAGCCTGGGTTACATTTTAAATAACTCTCGGACACAAAGTCCTCGAGTCATTTTCAGTGACTCGTGTGATTACTAAAAGTCGGTGCTGGAAGTCTAGCTCAGATGTGGAGTACCTGCCCAATGGGCACAAGGCCTTGAGCTCAATCCCCAACACTAAAAATTGCACAATAAAAGTGGCCAAGAAGAAATGAGTGGCGTAAGCTGTACAGACGGTGGCCCAGTCCAGGTTTGGAGGTGGAGGGTCCTGGGAAGGAAATGTTTGCAGGTGAACTGTGGACTCCGTCCCCCAACCTTGTTGCTTAGGAGTGACTTGGTTCTGTAAGCAGCCCCGACAGGCTGCAAGCTGGAGTTGAGCACCTGCTGTGTGAAGGAGTCCTGACTGCTGCTCCTTAGATCATAGACTTAGCAAGTCTCATACTTATGTTAAAAGGTTTACCAGGATCTTCCTTTCAAGATCTCCTTCTGGTCTGGTGTTTATGGATTCTCTCCTGTTTATGTTATATGGGCAAGTGTCGAATTCCTCTGGGTCTGGTTCCCAAGCCTAACTATAAATACTGAGTGAATTACAGTAAAGCTCTCTCTTATCACTTCTACCTGGCGTCTGTGTCTTTCCTTACTAACTGTTTGCTCCCACAGATAATTGTTCGTCCCAGTCCTAGAGCACCCAATGAGTGGCATAAGCTGGCCCAGTCCAGGTTTGGAGGTGGAGGGTCCTGGGAAGGAAATGTTTGCAGGTGAACAACCATAAAACATTCTCCGAATCCACATTAGAACCGGTGTAAACACCCACCTTGTACAGACACTTGCCTGTGACAGTCTTAGTTACTTCTGTTGTTTCTCTAACTAAGTGCCTGATAAATCACAGCTTATGTACGAATATACAAAAGGGTTTAACTTCAGCTGTGACTGTGTCCCCTCATGGTGGGGAAGGCACAGCAGCTGACACAAGAGGGAAGATATTTGCTCACATCTAGGGGATCAGGAGAAAGGGATCTATTTCTTGATCTTTTTGGGGGGTCTGAGTCCAAGCCTTCAAAATGGCATGGCCCACATTCAGGGTGAGTCTCTCTCCAGTTCATCCTCCTTGGAAACGGCCACAGACGTGCCTGGGGTTTAATCCCCAACACAATTTTAAATATCTTCTTTTTTAAATTTATTTATTATTATTATTATATAAGTACACTGTAGCTGTCTTCAGACACTGTTAGCATCCAGAACCTGCCTGCGGCAGATATGTGGACAGATGGTGCCCTGGTCCAACCAGGGCAACGGCGACCATATTCCCAGAATCCATTGGGCTCAGCTCCCACCTTTACCTGGACTGCTACGTCACGGGACATATATATATATAATGGGTACTTTCCCCCATCTTCCTCTCTCTCTCCCTCTCTTCTCTCTCTCTCTCCCTTCACGCGCCGCGGTCCTCACTCCCCCCCCCTCTCCTAATTAAACTTCCAAAAACACAGAGCTGCTTGTATCTGGTGTCTGTGGACGCGCCGCTGCGAGCCAAACCTATCAGACACACCAGAAGAGGGCATCAGATCTCATTATGGGTGGTTGTGAGCCACCATGTGGTCGCTGGGATTTGAACTCATGACCTTTGGAAGAGCAGTTGGTGCTTTTACCCGCTGAGCCATCTCACCAGCCCCCCAACACAATTTTAAATCCACTCAAGCTGACGTTGAACCTTAGCCATCAAGGTGAATGCTTGAAAATTTGAATAATGGCTGTTATATCAGATCCTCTATATTGGGTTCTAAAAAACTGTTTGGTGGAAGCTTACAGAGTATATCAAAATAATACTTTGCCTTAGATACAGAAATAGGAAAATCTGCTATATGCTTATTCCTTGTCAAAAACAGATACACCTGGAATAAAGGTAAACCTAGGGCTCAGAGGTAGTATAAAAATCTGTGCATCAAATTGTTAAGATAATCCATTATTGGAAGTGAGTTGTCACCAGTCACATAAAGTTTATTGTCATACGTTGTGCTTTGGGCACTTGTGTCATTCCCTATGGTTTTGGGTTGCTCTGGTAATAATTCGGTTTTTAGTATTCATCAAACACCTGCAAGTATATGATGGAAAATTTTAGAATTTCTGGGTCACTGATAAGCACAGTAATTAATTCATTGATGTGTGTGTTTATGATTAAGCAAATTTAGCTGAGCAAATTATCCAATTAGCTAAATAATGTTAGACAAAACAAAGTGTATGTATACCTATATATACATATGCATATATATGCGCGTGTGTGTGTGTGTGTGTGTGTGTGTGTGTGTGTGTGTGTAGGTTGTGCAATCCTGTAATCCCTACTCAAGAAACTAAGGGAAGAAGATCACAAGTTCAAACCCTGCCTGGGCTACAAAGTGAGTTCAAAGCTAATTTGGTCAACATAAGGAGACCTTTTTTCCAAATAAAACATTTATGAAAGATCTAGGGGAAATTGATAAATGGTTAGAGAACTTGCCTAGTATGTACAAGGCTCTAGGTTCAATTCCTACACACACACACACACACACACACACACACACACACACACACACACGCGCAGCTATGAATGAACGCTGTGGTGGAAGGCTGCACTCAGACCAAACACAGATGCAGGGGTGGGGTGCATCTTATCCCCTAGTATTGTCCTTAGGTAACTCCATAACAAGCACCCTCTGGGACAGCTCTCTCACGTGCAAAAGACCCACTTCATTTCCAAGCCCTTGCAGCTTGGGAGCTAAGAACAAATATACAGAAGTTGCTAGAGCACATAAATCATTACTCACACATAACGGACATATTTTAGGCAGAAGTATAGATCTAACGTTTGTAGTAGCAAGAGAAAATGTTTATAAATTCTCTTATTTATGTATTTCCATGTTGGGCAAGGCAGTGCCAGTGGTTCTAGGGAGTCTCAGAAACATGGGGCTCTTCTCAAAGAATTTCAAGGTTTTCATAAATATCTTGAAGAGAGAAAATATAAACATAAATTGAAAAATGTAGAAATCTGTGTGGAATTTTAATTTACAACACATACCACTAAAGAAAGTTCTATCTTTGGTGGCTTCTTTGCTCAACTTAATAATCCCTACTATTTAGTTTTCCCTGCCATAAGGGGTATTTGGTGAAAAGTTTACTTAACCATTGTACAAGGAATTTTTACTAATGAGAACAAAGACTAAGATTTGAATGGGGCTTCGAATGTATTCATAGATAGATTGCACCCCGAAATGAACTGATAGACGAATACTCTTCTGCAATCTCTGTGCTCCTATACACACACAAGCAACAGTGAACTAAGAAGGATGGCACACTGTGGAGACTGCGGTTAACTCAGACTGCCTGTTAAACTCAGAGCCCTGTGCAGTGGCATCTGTGAGAACAGCGCTAACTTACACTTCCTCTCCTGCTTTTCTCGTGGTGGTGGTGGTAAGGATGATGAAAACCTTCTGTCCTGAGGCAAAGAGATAAGTCAAACTAGGTCAATGTCTTCTCTCCCACCACCATCGTGGGTAGAAACCTTGAGGGGAGAAACACAGACTTCAAAAGTGCTAGATGGATGGCACTTTATTCTCCAGACTGGAGAGCCCTGGAGGAGCGAAGGGCATCTCCATTGCATACTTCTGTGTGAGACCCTCGAGTAGTTCTCATTCCTGGCTCCCATCTTTGAACCAGCAGTGGCTCCTGAACTCCCCACCCACCCCCACCCACGCCACTGTTGAAACAATGGAACCGAAGCTTTAGAGACTAGTTAGAGGAAGTT
>NW_022196909.1:19219346-19256812 GCF_008632895.1 Mastomys coucha
TTAAAAGCCATTATCAAATTAGTTGGCTCCCTTTTCTGTTTCCATCCTGGTCGGCTTGAGGTGAACAAGGCCTCCAATTATATGCTGTCACCAAATAACTGCACTGATGCCTCCGGAAGCCATGAGCCGGAAGAAGCCTTCCACTGACTCTCCAACTTTTCCTTTGATTCTTTGAGTTACTGTGAATTGTTCTAGCAAGTTGTTTTCACACCTGGTCAGTCTGTTCTCTTTGGCTACAGAAGTTTGTAGTGGAAGCCATTAAGAACAGCTTTGTATAAGAATGTCAACAATTATTTGGTTAAATGAAATACTCTTATTTGTGGGAAGTTGATTTAAATGATAATTTTATTTGACATTGTTATTTGCCTAGGTTTCAGACTCAAACACAAATTGTTTCAAACCAGTAAATACATCAACTTAAAAAAAAAAGAAAAAGAAAAAGAAAACTAATCCTTAACCCTGATTTCAACCACTTACAAAGAAGGCTTGCAATATCTAAATGGTAGCATATTTCTGCTTAAGACAATGGACATTAAAAATCATTTTCTAAACTGGAAACAAAGCTCACCTCTAATCTATTTCATAATCATCATCGTCATCATCCATGCTGAATCTAATGCTGCTGGAAGAATCTTCCGGTTTTGGTTTCTTCTTGGTCTCTTTGTTTTTCTCATTCTGCTGTAAGTGGTGCTCGCATTGCCTCAGGATCTTCTTGGAGGACATCCAGCTCTCTCCCTGTCGCTCTGCTGGGGCTGCACACTGTCCCCCTTTCACGTCCGTGCCCTTGGCCTTCAGGACTTCCCTCGCTCGTAGGAGACTGCAAGTGCAGTTCCAGGGGTTTCCATCCAGGTAGAGATGCCTGAGCCTAGGCAGCCCCTCCAGTGCCTTGAGGTCTAAAGCAGAGATCTTGTTGTTCCTTAGGTTGAGGACCTGCAGCTGTTTGAGGTCTCTGAGCTCCCTTTCAGCCATGTCCTGGATGGCGTTGCCCTTGAGGTCCAGCCTGGCCAGGGTCTTAGGGAGCCTACAAAGTTAAAAAACAGCATGAATGGGAAGGCTACAACCATAAGCCATCATTCAAAGCCTCCTACACAACACTCAGAGGCTGCTTCTCTATAGAGCCCCTTCTCTTCTCAAGGTAGAAAACAAGCTGTATGCTTGATATATGAAATCACAAAATGATTTGGTTTTAAGCTTTAAAATGTTCCCTTCCAAGAGGTATACAAAAAAATGTTGACGAACCATCAGTTGGTCCTATTTTAGAAACAATGTAGTGATATGTAACAAATTTAAATAATGTCATAACTCCAGCTAGGAAATAATATGAAAAATGAATACTCTTTTGCAAGTGTTTGTAGCGTGTTGAATTATAAACACAAAAAGCAATACAACACTCATATCTAATATTTTAGAAATTATAAAACAATGAGCTATTATATGATTATAAAATATTATCAAAAAATTTAAAATTCTAATTCTATAAAAAAAAAGCTTCCATGACTCAAAATCTAGAAGCTACCTAGACAAACATGCACACAGATGTAAATTTATGATGAGATAATGAGTAGTTAAGGAGATTACTGAATAGTTAAGGGGACACTTGAGTAGTTAAGGGAACATTTGAGTAGCTAAGAGGATGATTGAGTAGTTAAGAGTGTTGATTGAGTAGTTAAGGAAACAGTTGAGTAGTTAAAGGGATGATTGACTAGTTAAGGGGACAGTTGAGTAGTTAAGGGGATATTTGAGTAGTTAAGGGGAAGACTGAGTAGTTAAGGGGATGACTGAGTAGTTCAGGGGACAGGTGAGTAGTTAAGGGAATATTTGAGTAGTTAAAGGGAAGACTGAGTAGTTAAGGGGATGACTGAGTAGTTAAGAGGACAGTTGAATAGTTAAAGGGACAGGTGGAGGAGTTCAGGAGACAGTTAAGTAGTTAATAGGATGATTGAGTAGTTTAGGGGTTAGTTGAGAAGTTAAGGGGACAGATGAGTAGTTAAGGGGACAGGTGGGTAGTTAAGGGGTTGACTGAGTAGTTAAGGGGATGATTGAGTAGTTAAGAGAATAGTTGAGTAGTTAAGGGGACAGGTGAGTAGTTAGGGAAACAGTCGAAGTTCATTGTGCACAAAGGGAAGGATATTTGCAAAAGGAAACTGTGGAATGTAAGTGGTGAGGAGAGAGGAAGAGAAAGAAGAAAATAGAAGGAGGAAGGAAGAGTTAAAGAGAGGGGAAAGGGTGAGGAGGAATGGGGCAGAAGGAAAGAGGACAAATCAAATTTAAAAAGCAGATGCTTAGCTGAAAACAGAGGTTAAGACCAAGGCTGATGATGGACTCACCCACTCATACGGACATAGATGGATTCGCAGAGCCTGCTTAAGCCCTTAGGTTATAGATCTGAGAAGAATATGAGGCTTCCTAATAAGTAATTACATTATACAGTCATTTTTTCTATATAAGTATGACTTTGATACTTTTTAAAACAAAAATATCTTACCAAATATTCCTCATTGATGTTTCCTCATGTCCATGCTGGTGGCTACCCAGGCCCAGTCAGCCAGTTTTGCATACTTAGAAATCAAGACATACTTTTTACAGTGTGTTCATATTGTGCTTGTCAGTGTAGATATTAATGTGTGTATTGTTCCATCAGCAGAACTCATTCCCTATGGATTGGTTTGCAGGCTAGGAGTTCTAACCACTGAAGCTTCTGTCTCTAACCTCTAGTTTTATTTTCTGACTGACAATTCTGCATGAGCAGCTGATGAGCTGATGTGTCCCAGAGCCTGGCAAATACTTCTGGTATCTACAGTAAATAGCAGGGCTCACTCACCTCAGAGGGATGGACAGCAGCCGATTCTGCTCCAGGGCCAGGTTGGACAGCTGAGAACATCTCTGTAGGGCCCCAGCCTCGAACACGCTGACAACATTGTTGTCTAGAAACAGATGTTTCAGGTCTCGGAGGTCCTGGAATTCTGGTGCTGTCACCCTCTGAATGAAGTTACTGCTACAATCAAGCCTCTGTAACCTTGATGGTAGCCTGGGAGGCAAAGCTTGAAGCCGGTTCTGGGACACCTCCAGAGTCGTTAAATTGGTCAGCAGCTGTGCCCCATCGATGGAAGACAGGAAGTTCTCTGACAAGTAAAGATGGGACAGGTTCTCCAAGTGTCTCATATCTCGAAACCTAACCACTTTGAGCTGATTTCTCTCCATCTTTAAAGATAGCAAGGATTTGGGTAGATTTATAGGAATTTTAGTCAGAAAGTTACCACTGAAACTGAGGAACTGCAAATTCTGTAGAGAAGTGAAGACATTCCCTGGAATAAGGTGGAGTTGGTTGTTCTCCATGCTCATGTACTTGAGATGCGGAAGGCTCAGAGGTCCAACCACAGACTCTATGTTGTTACCATCCACCATCAAACTTCGCAAACTAATAAGTGAGGAGAGCATGCTGGGAGACAGGGATGAGATCAAGTTGTTTTTAAGTTCAAGGACTTTTAAGTTCTTCAGTCCTTCAAAATCTGATCCACGTAGAGCACATATTGAATTATCATTTAATTTTAACACCTCCAGGTTGGCTGGGAGAGCACTGGGGACTCGTCTCAATTTATTTTTCCAAAGTTCTAGGGTCTTTAATGTACTCAGAGTTTTGAAGGTGTCATTTTCAATAGACTCTGTTCCACTGGCCAGCAGAATAAAATCTTCCAGAGCCAACAGCCCAGTGAAGTTAGATAGCTACAAAATAACAACAACAACAAGAGATGAGATGATGACAAAGAGGATCAAGTGAACAAGAGAGAAATAAATTAAGATTCTGTAAAACACACATACACACACACACACATTATCATTACTATACTAAGGATATTTCAGACGTCCCTTCAGATTCTTTTTAAAGTTACCTTTTGGAATAATATTTTAAAATCGATTCTAGATAATTTTTAAGTTTCTTTGGTAATTCCATACACGTTTATAATGTACTCAGTTCATCACCACCTCTATTTCCCCCCTCCCCAACTCTCCAAGGATTCCCCTTCACATCTGCCTCCCAATTTAGGACTTGAGAAGCCTGACTCATGCAGTGTCCATCAGTGTAGGACATTAACACTACTCTTTCACACACCACTGGCAGATATATATTTGTCAACTCTTACCACATTTTTTTTTCTGTCCTAGAAAATTCTTGTCTAGGCAGAAGAGCTTACAAATTGCACAATGCTCCATACCCTAGAGTGCTCTTCTGTTGCGTTAAAGTAGCCAGAAATTAAACAATCTACAAATGTCTCACCATACTGTGAAAAGGTTTTAACCCTAAGATCTAAGATTGCAAGAGGAAAAGCACAAAAGTGAAAACTTGAATGTCATAGATTCTTCAGGCATCGGGATATTACTCGAGACATTTTCAGTTATGCCAGAATTTGGAAAATAAGCCCAGCTATTTTCTATCCCCAATTTACCTTGTACTAATGGGGAAGATTCCCAAAGAGACAAATGCATATGTGTGTCCTCACACTACACACTGGCCCTGAGGTATGTATTGCTGCTGATATTTAGTACTTTCTCAATGATTCATCAGCTACATCAATTAATCCTAATCCTCACAGCATGATTTTTGTTGTATTTGGTCAGCATTTGCAACTACCATACACTTCCTCAAATATTCCCAGGAGCCTCCTAACAACACTTCAAGTTTGCGATTGCCAATATTGGTATCAAGGTGAGAAAACTGGGAAGTAGAAAGTGAAGGTTCACCGAGGTCTATGGCTTCCAAAGCCTGCCCTTCCTCGGCTACACCTTTCTTTCTTTCTTTCTTTCTTTCTTTCTTTGTTTCTTCCTTTCTTTCTTTCTTTCTTTTTTTTTCCATGACTGGCCTATAAGCAATTTATTTTAAAAAGAACTCAAGACCTGGACACATAACCACACCCTTTTAGAAAAAAATGGGTATTATATAGATGCTTTTGTCCAGGTCTCCCATTTCAGTGGTGAATTTCAGTGCCCCCTCCATCAAAAGGGAAGCAGTCCATTTCACTTGTTATGTGACACTCCGAAACGACCTATCCTAGGTATTTATATTTTATACAGAAATAGACACAGACCTTCACTCCTTGACTTGTTAAAGAAGTCAAGATTCCCCAAAAGAAGAACCCAATGTCACTAAAACCTTCACTTATCCAGAATGGCCACAAACCCTGACAACCCTGTAAGACTTGTCTAAGAGATGGTACGGATCCAGACAAGTGATTCATTTTGAGACAAGACAAAACACATTGTCAAAGTTTCTATTTGTCTTCATTTCTACATATGGAATGCAGAGAATGACCCACCTAACAGAGAGATGCTACCTGATCCTCACTGAATCTAGTAGCTAGCCTTTTCCCTTTTACTAAGCATGGAAAATATTTTCTTGTTCTTTTTTTTGCCAGAGTCAGTGTAGATTGGTTTTCATGTCTATTAATTAAAATAGCCACAATTTTCTAAAAATGTACTGCTTAATCTTTTTTTTTTTTTTTTACAAAGAATGATTACTGACTCTTCAGTGTGGAAAGCCAAGGCTTAAGAAATTGAAATTTCCAGGCAGTAGTGGTGCATGTCTTTAATCCCAGCACTAGGGAGGCAGAGGCAGGTAGATCTCTGTGAGACTGAGACCATCTTGGTCAACAGAGTGAGTTCCAGGACAGCCAGGGCTACACAGAGAAAATGGTCTCAAAATAAACAAATGAATAAAATAAAATAATAAAATAAGATTGCGTGCCCCACCATATGTTGCCAGCACAGGTTTCTCATTCAAGCATATATTTCCATGAACCTCATGGCTGTAACATACATTGAAGCAGGGAATGTAGAATTCTACTGATACCTACAGTAAAGAAGATGTCCACTGATCTTGAACACGGGGGATGGGATTGCTGAGCCGACACTGGGAAAACTGAATCTGCCAGACTGGATTTCCCCTGTCCATGACCTCAGCAAGGATGTGCTCACAAAGGTGAAAAGAGGTGAATTTGGCCTAGAGCTAACATACGCATGGTGGACAGCTCATTCAGGTTTCTTAATAAGCCAAAGTAAGTGGTGTGGTGTGTGGCAGGTTTGCTCCCACCGCCTTTCCTGGAGGCTTTGCTTCTGGTTTCTGTCTGGGGCAGGCTGGGGCCCAAACGTCAGAGACCCGCACACAACTCTTCTCAGACTCTTTACAGGTCCAATAGATGTCAAAATGGCCAACCCCAGAAAGAGATGGCTTCTGACCTGTATGAGGCAACAGCAAGTAGTTTCTAATGCAATTGTGACATTCCTCTCCGATTAGGAAAGGAACATTCAGTCTCTATAAACTGTCTTAAAGCTCTGGGAAAATATGGGAAGATAATAGAAATTGTCAGTAATCTTACTATAAAGTTACCCAATAAGAATTAATATAACTTCTCTTACACACACACAGATACACACACAGACACACACACACACACACACACACACACACACACACTAATGTATGTTAGGATAATTTAAATTTACTACTACAATTGTATTCACATTTGACCCTTGCCATAGAAGAGAATCCATCACTTGGGCTTGTAGACGTGTATTGAAAGGCAATAGTAGGGTTAAATTAGCTCTGTTTTGCAGCTGTGGACACAGAGAACTGAACTGAATCTTCACCTCCAAAAACAGGACTGAACTTGGTGCCCTGGCGGTGTCCACATGGTACTTTGGCATCGCATACTTTTCATGTCTTTCATTCTATGCAACCAAGTACTTTAATGTGACTTGAAAGTATATATGAGTTACTGAATAGTGATAGAAAAAGATGAAGAATTAAAAGAGTACAAATGACTGCTTTCTCATACCACATGTAAAAATTAACTGGATATAGATTGTAGACCAAAATGTAAAAGCCAAAAGTTTAAACTCCCAGAGAAACTTATGGACATAAATACTCATGACCTTGATTTAGGTGATCCATCTTAGATATGAGGCTGGAGGCACAGATGAATCACACACACACACACACACACACACACACACACACACACACACACACGAAAGAAACCAGACTCCTTTAAAGATAAAACCTTCTGTGTGTTGAAAGGGTGCTACCAAAATAATAATAAAAATAATCCCATACACTGGGAGAAAACATTTGAAAGTAATATTTCTAATAAGAGACCTGTGTTTGGAATATCTAAAGAATGCTTACAATGTGATAATTAGGATACAAATAACCCTAATTAAAAATAAGCAAAGCACGTGCATTTATGTCTCTCCAAATACAAGTGACCAGCAAGCAAATAGAAAAAGAAAACAAAAAACAAAAAAGTTCAATGTCATTAGCCAGTGGGGAAGCACAAATCAAAACTGCAGTGAGATACTGCCTGAAACCCATTAAGATAGCTACAGGAGAGAGAGGAAAAGAGGGAGAGAGGGAGGGAGAGAAGGAGAGAGAGAGAGGAAGAGAGAGAGAGAGAGACACAGAGACAGAGACCAGAGACAGAGACAGGGACAGAGACAGACAGAAAGAGAGAAACAGAGAGAGAGACAGAGACAGACAGAAAGAGAGAAACAAAGAGAGAGAAACAGAGAGAGAGAGACAGACAGAGAGAGACAGAGAGAATATGTTGATGAGGATATAGAGAATTTGAAAGTGTCAAATTTGCTACGGGAATGCAAAATCATGTATCCACTGTGGAAGATAGGACAACAGCTCTTCAAAATGCTGGTAGCGTCCCCATTTCAAGAAAAAAACATTCTTCCTTTATAGATATCAAAGAAAAGGGAGACAATCTAGGTCCATATAAAAACTCCTGTGCTCACAATAGACAAAATAAAGAAACAATACAACTGTCTAATGACTACAGTGGATAACTACCCATCATATATACATATATGATATATATGATATATCATGTATATGTGATATACATACTACACAGAGTGTGTGTGTGTGTGTGTGTGTGTGAGTGTGTGTGTGTGTAGTAAAATCCGGACAGCCTTTTAAAGGAAGGAAATTCTGACATAGGCTACAATAGGGATGAACCTTGAGGATATTCTGTTAAGTGAAAGAAGTCAATCACAGAAGACTATAAGTATCGGAAGGAAGGCTGAATTCAGTTTGAGGCATGTGGTTTTGAGATCCTTCTTTGTATCTAAGTGAAGAAACCTCATGGCAACTGACTAATCTGAAATATGGGGGGAGTGCTGTATTAAAAATTTGGGTAGAGGAGCCATCATCACTGAGATACACTGAGGTCACTTAAGAACATTGTTTAAGGGCTGGTGAAATGGCCGGTGAGATGGCTCAGCAGGTAAGAACACTGATTGTTCTTCCAAAGGTCCTGAGTTCAAATCCCAGCAACCACATGGTGGCTCCCAACCACACATAATGAGATCTGATGCCCTCTTCTGGTGCATCTGAAGACAGCTACAGTGTACTTATTTATAATAATAAATAAAATCTTTAACAACAAAAAAAAGAACATTGTTTAAGCCGGGCGGTGGTGGTGCATGCCTTTAATCCCAGCACTTGGGAGGCAGAGGCAGGTGAATTTCTGAGTTCGAGGCCAGCCTGGTCTACAGAGTGAGTTCCAGGACAGCCAGGGCTACACAGAGAAACCCTGTCTCAAAAAAACAAACAAAACAAAACAAAAAAAAAGAACATTGTTTAAGACTTACTGAGAAACTTCAAAAGGGATGAAGGGGAGGGAGAACTGTTGAGAAAAATAAATGAAACAAAGAACCAAAGGGGAAAATGGAGAGTTGTGTGTGTGTGTGTGTGTGTGTGTGTGTGTGTGTATCTATAGAGCTGTGTGGCTTCACAGAAAGCCAGTGAACACAAATTTCTGAAAACTGGAAGTGTGCAGCCAGGATTTAGAACTTTAGTTATATGGAATGGGAAGGAGTCAAAGAGCATTGAATTAAACAATAAACAAGAAGTGAAAATTGATACAGGCAGAGGTTAGAAAAATCAAAGGGGTGGTAGGGAGAAAAGGGGCAGAAATATGGGAACTTTGCTACTGTAACAAAGGAAGCAAGTGTGTGGCTTAGAACAAAGAGCTAGAGTGCAGTGTCTCCTGCTCATGTGGGGGGTGGAGAGCAGCAAAGGAGACCTACTAGGAAGAGGTGAGAAGGATCCAGTGTTAGCACCCACTGATCAGGAATGAAGAAAAGAGTTTTGATGTGATCTGTCAGCACAATGGAAAACTAGCCATCTGATGAGAATGAGGTAGCAGAAAGACTAGCAAACCCAAAACTTCACTGGAGTTGTAGAAGACTGAATGAGGGTAGGGGACCTGAGCAGAAAGAAGAAAGGGATGAGCAAGGTGGCTCCAAACCATCCAGTTATGTGACCTCTGCAGCAGCACCCACTTGTCTGGGTACAGGAGAAACAGAGGAGAATTGGCACCACCACCCCCCTTTTAACATTGAGGCTTTTCTGGAAAGGTGTTTAGATAATCAAATGTGGGCTAGAGAGGGAAGGGATGGGGAAAGAGGGGAGACAGGAAATAAACTGAGTACCTGGGAGAACAGGCTTTGTAAACTTAGGGCTCCGCGTCTTCACAAGTTAAAAAGAGAGGCAGCTAAGTGGAGAAGTGGTCACGGTTTTCTGAGTGGAGAAGGTCACAGTGGTAAATGGAGGTAGGAGACATGATTTTCACAGACCTGAGTGATATAATAAGAGGGCTGAGGTAAAGTGGAGCTGAAAAGAGATACATTTTTGAGAACAAGGAGTCATGAGACTGGGACACTTAGACTAGGCATCCACCTAAAGACCAAAGACAGCCAAGAAGATACGGGACTTAGGATGGAGGGGACAAGAATGAGCTAATGGGGAAGGGGCCAAACACGTAGCGTTAAGTGGGGGAAGGGAAAAGAAAGACTGCTATGGGTCAAAAATATGAATCTCAGAGAAGTAGGAATTTTTACAGGCAAATCTGATTTTTAAAAAAAAATCCTTTTATCCTAAAGGCAGAAGCAGAATTTTTAGGCTTTCATCCCGAATCTCAAACATGACATTCAATGGCATAATCCTAAACAGTTAAATTTTAAGAACAAGTCATAAATCCATTAAAGTGCTCCTTTATCAGTGTTTATAATGAAATCATATAAAATTTGGGTTACTAGTAATCAGAAGGTTTACTCAAAGATAGAGTTTTCTTTACATATAGGCGTTAGTTCTGTTAAGTCTAAACTAAAAAAAGTAGAATATAGCTTGTATTCGCTATAGAATATACATGGTATCCACAGTATACAAGTGAAACATGGACAGTTGGAGCTTTTAGTTTCTTCAACAAAACAACCTCTTTCACCAACCTTTCTGATGTGACCTGCCCTTCTAAGAGACAAATGACAGAGTTAAAGTCACAGAAATGGCAATACTACTGTTCAATAAGCCCCAAACAGGTGACAAAGTGACTCATTCAATAGTGGAACTTGACAAGTCATCAATTCACAACGAAGTGGCAGGATAGGATTATTACCCGAGTCTGCAGGCAGCAGAGGTCCCAGAACAAATATTTAAGTGTCTCCCATTTACCCAGCTGTCTTGTTTAAATGCTAAGACCGAACGGGCAAGGTCAGATTGGCTATCTGGTATCAGGTACCCTGAGAGTAGAAGGAGAAAGCAAACAGAGGGGATGATCGTACTTGTTGAGCCTCAATAGGAACAGCATGCCATTTATGTTAAACTAAGACACTCCTGTAAAAAATTCTCAGCCAAATGGAAGTGCATGGGTGCCTCTATTTGGAGGGGAGATCACATAACCTAAACCCTCTCAGAGAAGGGGCTAGCTCTCTAGTTTTCAGAGAGCTAGTGCCTTATCTCGGGGCTTGGACTTCTGAGCCAATAGCAGTGAATACTGAAGGGAAAACAGAACCACCATAGACATTTCTATCTAGAAGAGGACTTATCTATTGCAGCCTTCTCACATCATCCGGGATATTAAAAAATGAGACCCAGAAATCTTCTAGTAGTGTGTCTAAGATGGTGGTATATCTAGCCAGAGGGAACCCTTGTCTCCTGACTCCTTCCCCAAACACCAGGGATCAAAAGTAAATTTTTCTTAATTTGTAAACATCAGAAAAAATCTGTAGTACTGTTTCCCGGGTCCTCTGGATATAGAAGCAAGATAATGGAAGTTGTGATTCAAGGCACATCTCAAGTTCTGAGAACTGCCAATAACTTGACAAATTTAAAACCACATCTCACCATCTAGGTTCTCACAAAGATCAGGCGCCTGATTGGATGTGGATTTGTATGAATGAGTCAGCTCTGGCAGTTCACCTTAATCATCTTATGACACTCCGTTCTCCTACCTATGGGGTAAAATAAAAGCTTTTTTGTTTGGTATGACTTGTTTTCCACGCAGGGCAAGTGTGCTCCTTAAGAAAGAGCTTATTCTTCTTGTGCACTTTTGTCACAGCTTGGTTTTTAAATCGTTGAATTAAAAATTGAAACAAAACCCTGACTTTCAGGGCAGGGTATATGTAGCTTGTTCCCCCCACCTCCCCCAAAAAAGCATATTTGGAGGCATAGGACACCTCACTGGTGCCCATAAACAGGGAGTACAACACCTTAAGTTAGAATTAGCACTTTTCAGTTAGGATGATTCAAGTTAAAAACAAACAAAAACAAACAAACAAACAAACCCACACTCATCCCACACCCTGCCCCAAGAATAAAACTGTAGCAATGTTAATGGAGAATGACGTGATTACCTGAAGGCGCTGGATTCGGCTGTGGCTAATGTAGAGTCTCTTGGTGGTGGAAGGAATGCCTGATGGAACTTCCATGAGCCTGTAGCATTGAACAGACTGCATAGAATCACAGCTGCATTGTCCTGGACAGTTTGCCTTGAGGCCCTGAGTAAGAGAGAGCCCAAATAGAAAAGCCCAAAGTGGGTGCATTGTCCAACACAGAGGTTTGCAGATAGCAAGCAACCATTTAGGTGACACCTTACTTTTTATACCACAGAGTCTGATAACAGAATCTTTCAAATGTGTACTCTGTCCTTGTGAGAAGACTGGGGGGGGGTAAGGGGGACCTCTGTTTGCTCCATTTGTCTGGGTTAGCAATCATTACAAAGAGGAAGGGCGTAAACATTGATAAGCTGCCTTAATATCTCTACGTGAACAAAACCCTGTGTTATTTATGGCTTGCAAGTCTAAACTGCAAACACTTCTACTATCTGTGGTTGCCTCAGTTTTGTTAAATGTGACACTAAGGAATTAGTGGAAAAAGACAAAGAGCTGTTTTATAGTGGGCCATAAAACCTTTGCATTTTCTGTGACCCTATATTAAAACCATTTTTTTTCAGGACCTAAGCAAGCAGGTGTTTTCTTCTCTAATTAATTATTAAGGGGAAACAGGCAGGTTCGATATTTGTGACTTTCGGTGACATTTTATTGCTAGACGAAACAGTGGGTTGCAATGAGAAATATTTAGGACCACAGATAAGGAGCTTGGTTTGTCTATCGCTTAATTCACCCAAATATTTGGGAAAATATCTTTCTCATTCAAAAATATTGTCTATTGGAAACGAAACACTTAGTGACTCTATTTAACTTCTCACAACAATGGTACAAAGAAAGGCTCTTTATTTTCTTCACAGAGATTTGCTGGTGGTGAGATCTTGTAAAGATGTGGGTGTACAGGATCATTTTATCCAGGATGGTTGTCTGTCCTGGCTTTGTGTCCTGCACAGGGTATCGGTGCTCGGGCCTCTGGAAGTGTTTAACAGAGAACTGAGCTCTGCTATGCTGCCAAGCCTCTGTAAGAGCTCCGAAGTGAGCCTTTGCTGTAGACAAGCTCCTCTAGCAACCCTCAGCACATGTGACACCATTGCCATTTGAAACCAGTTTCATTGACTTAGTAACCAACTGATTTGGCTTCCAGGGTGCTGGTACTATGTGTCTTCCTGGTTAGTTTTTCTATTGGCTAGGTTTTAGTTTATCAGAGACAAAGAATGAGAAAATATTTTTCATCAATATTATGCCTTTAAATACCGTATTGCTTTTGTCTAATAATAGTTACTTTTTTAAGTTTTTCAAAAAGAAAAAAAAATTTTTTAAAGATTTATTTATTATTTGTCAGTACACTGTAGCTGTCTTCAGATACCCCACAAGAGGGCGTCAGATCTCATTATAGATGGTTGTGAGCCACCATGTGGTTGCTGGGATTTAAACTCACGACCTTCCGAAGAGCAGTCGGCACTCTTAACCCCTGAGCCATCTCTCCAGCCCTCAAAAAGAAAATTTTAAAGGGCAATCAAGGTGGCTCTTTGGGTTATGGCAGTTGCCTACAACCCTGATGATTTGAGTTCAGTACCTGAGACCCATAGGTGAGAAATGATTTTCAAAAGCTGTCCTCTGACCTCCAAGTGCCCTCCCTTTACCCCTCTTTCCTTCCCCTCTCCCCTCCCCTCCTCCTTTCTCCTTCTCCTTCTTCCTCTCTCTCTCTCTCTTAGCAAAATGTAATAAAACTTTAAGAAAGAAAGATAGGAAGGAGGCAGGGAAGTCAGAAGTCAGCTTTATTCATATCACAAAGTTAAACATTCTTTTTCTAGCCCCTTTCTATGCTTTAGGCTTTGGAAAGACAAGAGAAATAAATGCTCACTGCACATCGTATCTGCACGTGGGTGTTGTAAACAGATGACTTTAAGTTACTTTCATGTTCTGTGGTATCTAATCTGGAGGTTGAAGGCTTCTTTCAGTACTTATTGTGCTGTGACCTGGTATGTAGAGCGCCACAATCTCAATTTGGGAGACTGAGGCAGGAGGATTGTGAGTTTCTGGGCAAGTCTATTCTAGATAGGAAGACTCTGTCACAAAGAAAAAAGAAATAATTGCAGGAAGCCCCCTACTGCTCAGCTCCTTTCTACTGACATCTGAAGCTTCTGCGTGCTGACCAAGGGCTAGCCATATACGGCTCAGGCTTCCAGTAGTTGAACTTGAGTGCCTAAGACCAAGAATAAGTCATGAGGTTCATTCCGAGCACTTCTGGGGCTTTTTCCAGGTTTCCTGTGGGGCGGGGGAGAGGAAATGCCGATAAAGGAATATGATGTGTTTCTCAAGCATGGAAACACAATGATTTACCCAACGGCTCTACTCAATATACAGACCGAAATCCAGGTTTGATCTTTTCAGCACAGCAAACAGCAGTCTCAAGGAACTCGTCGCCTCTGGGTTTGAAATGGGCTTAGACTAGGTTTTGGTTCAGCTTCTCAAACCAGGTTCCTTCCTGACTTAACCTTTACTCTGCTCCACAGAAAGTATTTTTATTTTAAGACTGGGTTGTTCCAAGTCACCCAGTGGCCTGAGCAGTGAGAGTTACAGACCAGTGCTCAGTAGCTAGCCCTCAAGCCCAGCCAGTGCCTCAGCCCTCCAGTTTTCACGGATAGGCCCAGCAGCCACCTACCTAGCTTCAGATCAGTCTTCCATCTCGGGATGAGTCACAGCAAACTCAGGAGCTGCCACAAGACCCTACACCCTGGCCTTTCTCTTTGACCACCGCCTTTTCGGCAATCCCTTCCCTTTTCCTTCTCATTTGCATCAGGTATGACTTTTCATGAGGGCTTACAGGAGATGGTGCTGTGTGCACAGAACGTCCCAAGCCATCACTCACCACACCGCTGCAGCTAAGGGAGCTCTTTTGCTGCATGAAATGGCTGCGTTCACACTGCAGAGGAGAATCTATGTACAAAAGACGCCTCTGTGAGGGGTTGCTGGTCCATCTTGGGACCTGTCACTCCTAGAAGACGTGTGACCTGGAATGTTGCTCCAGTAAGGTTAATGAAGGGCCTAGGAATGAAGGTACCAGCGTTAGGAATGGCTCCAGTGGCTGGCAGTAAATTTCAGTAAAGCTCACTGAAATTTGTTCCTAGAAGAGGTGAGCCTGACATTGGCAGAGTTCTCATTGGCAACAATGGTTTGAGCTTCCAGCAGCAGCAGCAGCAGCAGCAGCAGCAGCAGCAGCAGCAGCAGCAGCAGCAGCAGCAGCAGCTTCTCCCAAGGTCCTATTCAGATTTCTGATGTAGGTATCACCACTTCTCCTTTATAGATGTGACTGCTCTGTGTGGAAATCAAGGTAGGTGCCACCTACGCGGGTTTCTGCTGCAAGGAATTCCTGCTCCCTTGTTTGCAGGATTTCAAGGGCTCCAGGCACGGTGTGAAAGTTTTCCTTAAGTTATGACCAGAATCAAGAGCAATAGCATTTGGGGTCTTCCTGGGACAGCCTGCAAAGTAAAACATTTCTGATTGTCATGAATCTCCAGTGGAAGGGACAGTGTTACTGGCTTCTAGTGGGAATTAGGCAAAGATGCTCCTGCTACACACCCTATAGGGACAGATGTCACCCATGGGAAGAACTTTTTACAGTCCAGAATGTCAGTATTGCCATTGTTCAAAATAAAAAAAAGGAAAACTACAGGAAACACAAACGAATATTGACTTTTACTGATTTATTGAAAATCAAGGATCAAAAATAATTGGCCCGTGCTCTGAAATTATATGTTTGGAGCCATTATCACAAAAGGTACTATGAAGAACTCTAGAAATTGCTTCTTGTTTTTTTTTCTTTTGTCTTTCAAGACGGGGTTTAGAAATTGCTTTTAAATGAGGATTCCTGATGTGGTAAATGGAGGACTTAACTCTTGTATCTGACGTTTTGATGAATTTTAATTAGTGTCACAGGATGTCCGCGTGAGAAGAAAGCTTAGAGATAGTATTCTCAATAACCTCTTCCCTACTATCCATAGAAAACTTAGGTCCAGAAAAAAAACTGACTTACTAAATCAGGCCTGATCTGGCTCATAGTCTGACCATAAACTGGCTAGCTAAGCAGTTAACAGGGAGCTTTTCAAAAATAAAAACATGTAGACTTCTTAGGTTAAATGCGTACATAATTCTTTCAAAATTGTTTATTCTGAAACATGTTGAATGGAGGTGTTAAAGTAAAACAGGAAAAGTACACTTCATTTTTATTTATTTATTTATTTTTGTCTTGTTTTGTCCTATAAAATGAAGCTGGCTGGGAATAGTGGCACACACTTTCAGTTCAAGCACTTAAGAAGAGGCTGATGCAAAAGAATAGTGAGCCTGGGCTACAAAGTGAGTCTCACGGGAGTTCTGCCGGTGCATTCTTGTATTCTAAAAACTGAAGTACAAAGAAAAGAACATGTATTTAGGAATGTACCTCTTTGGTGAGGGTCTTGTAGAAGGAATCCATGAGAAACGTAAGTGAAGAAAGTTAATGAGGGGGGAGTTTGTGTTTGATCTGTGAAGACTGGCCATCTGGGAAGCAAATAGTAAGTTGATAGGGAATAAAGAGAAAGAGTCAATGACCAGTAAATGCTGATAGCCACTGGTAGACAGTGGTCTTAGATCATGAGCTGTGGGGAGGGTAAATGAAGAGTGTGGATTAGGCTTACAGAATAACTTAAAGTCAGTCTTAACAGTACAGAGGAATACAGATACAGAAATGGGAACTGAAAATTTCTGTCATGCTTTAAGTCTGTATACACCAGATAAAATATGGCACCTGAGACCCTTTAATTGTAAAACAGGAGAAAACAATTTTTAAATCTTGAATTATCCTGGGCTTAATGAACAAGAGAGAATATTGCTAAACAAACATTTCTATGTTGGAAACATTATTTAAAATTTAAAGACTAATGCGGATTCTAGAAATGTCTACACCTTAGACAGTATGAAAATATACTTAGATATGCTCTGTGGCCCGTATCAAAGGTGTTTTAAAAGCAACTGCTTTTAGAATTTCCTCTATAAATAGTGGACTATCAAAGTCATCCACAGTTACAGCATTCCTCCTATAATCCATAGCATTTGAGGTTTGTTTTTTTTGTTTTGTTTTGTTTTGTTTTGTTTTTTTTACAAAATTTGTGTGTGTGTGTGTGTGTGTGTGTGTGTGTGTGTGTGTGTGAAAGTACACATGTTCATATAAAGAAAAAGGCCAGAGAGAGACCTTAAGTGTCTTCTGTAATTCTACAACTTAGTTCTAGAAGCCAAGTCTCTCACTGAAACGGGATCTCCTTGATCCAGCTGGATAAGCTGAACAGCAAGACCCCAGAACCCTCCAGTCTCTGTCTCAAAGCACTGAGATCCTAAGTGCACACCACCACATATGGCTTCTTGTATGAGGGTGTTAAGGGGCCCAACTCAGGCCTTCATTCTTGGACACCAAGCATTTTATTTGCTGAGCCACCTCCAGGTTAGCGCCTGAAATTTCAATATAAGCAGCTTCCAGCTGACGGCTCACCTCTTAAGGTGTTTCGTATGGCTACCACAAAGAACTATAGCAGACACTTGTAGAAACCTAAGTGGAAATGGAACCCATAGCGTCATACGAGAAAGAGGAAGGCACAGGGCTGAGCTAACCCTAAGTCACTCCTCCAAAATTCTCATAATTTTAGAATAAGACAACAAGGAGTTTCCCCATTTATATTAAAAGAAAAGAAACAGAGGAAGAATAAGGCTTGATAAGTCACCCCAAAACATTCAGATTTGCTTCCTTTGTATGAATTTCTCAAATTTATAAGTCATAGCAATTTTATTATAACAAATATATAGTGACTATAAAATAAATACAATATTCTGAGGCTTCCCCACATTATTAAAAGAAAACGGCAATACTTTCCTGGCATTTCTTAACTCATCATACAACTGTTTCAAACTATTCAGAGAACCTAATCTCTTTTCCTAGTTCTGGCAGGGCTACAGGAAATTAATGGGAACACAGGAAGCTTAGTATAAACTTTGAAACAGAGCAGAGCTTAAAACTCATAGTCTCAGTAGCCTGTGCAAGGGAGGTTTTCCATAGTTTCCAGTGTCACTATGATTGGTGGTGCACTAGGGGAATCTACACCATTCACTAACTTCACAGCTACCAACTAGCTACCAAAAGACACACCAGAATCTTCCCTCTCTCTCCGATTTCCTCAGTCTTCACTGACACACCAACCCCAGTATAATCTGTGTGACAAGTTCCACAGACTGAGGCGAAAACTTCAAAAGGAGGAGGCCTCCTGGAACCAGCTATGGAACTCTTGCCCAGAACAACATATTGAGGCCGTAGTTCTCGTGGCAATTTATCTGTTTTGTTTTCTTTTTTTTCTTATTTACAACATGTTCCTGGTAGCCTAGGCCAAGATCTTAAGCGAGAATAATGGGTAAGAAACCATCCCTTGAGATGGGGGTCACTAACATGACCTTATCCCGGGGGAAATCAACACTTTACTTTATAAATCATTTACAAAATTATATAATAGTATTATGATAGATAAAAACTTTTCTAACAATAAAATTTCATAAGGCTACACATGTGTCATCAGAGGTGGGCTTTGGTATATGGTAAAGAAAGCCTTAAATAAAAAGAATTAAAATAGTTTAAATTTATGCATTGAAGACTTATTTAAAAAAATCAGTCATTAGATGTTAATAATTGGCCATAAAGATTAATTAACTTGCCCCTGGAAATATGTTACAAGCCTTGGATAACTGCCCCACTGAATACATCCTTTCAGAGTTGTAACACTTGAATGATTTCTATTGTGCTAAATAATAACGATGTTACCTGTTCTATTTGTGATTCACTGAGTACATCTTTTCAGAGTTGTAATGTTTGCTTGATTTTTGTGCTTTACTATGCCAAATGATAATGATGGTATTCATGATTGCTTCACTGAACACAATATATTCTAAGAGTTGAAATATTTGTTGTGGTTTGTTTTTTATAAAAAAACCTTTGCTTGAGAGCTGCAAAATACACTCAGATTCAAATTGCCTTTGTGTTTGCCACCGCTGACTCCTTCCCCACCTAGCCTTCGAGGACCCTCATTCCAGGGACCCCCATACCCGACTGGGGTGGTCCATGGCACTTTACTTTGTCTTTAGTGGTAAAACTCAATGTCTGAATCTCAGAAGTTGAGAAGTAGAGACAGGATGACTGTGAGAAGTGTGAGGACACCACCCTGGTCTATAAACAAGACCCAAAGATACATAGCAAGACCCTGTCTCAAAACAACAATGACAAATTAAAGCCAGACTAGTTTTGGTTATATTTTATTTTATTTTAAATCACACAAACATGATTTATGAGTTGGAAGTAGCTCCCAACTCCAGTCTTTTTAAAAGCCAAGTGAGAACAAGTGTCAGAACACAAAACATCTAACTCCAGCAGAGACAAAGCAACAAATGCAGATAGAGCACACCGACAACAGATGGCAGCACTTGACCACTGAGCCTCTCTTTCCACTTTCCTTTTCTATTGAGACTTCCACAACTGCGAAATCTCAGATTAAAAATAGGCAAAATGTTCTATTAGGAAACCTCATGTGCATTTAAAGTCACAGTGAACACCAAGATAATGAGCCCATAGGATGTGGGAGCCCATAGGATGTAATCTAATAATGGGAAGGGACCATGTGACATGAAACTAACCTGAGATATCCAAGGTATGACATGGCATGACTTGAAGTTGTAAAGGCTGTGGGTTGTTTCATGCTGAAAATTACGATAATCATCAGCCATAAGAACAATGGTCACATAAACACAAAATATACTTCAGTCTCTCACATAATTAGTAGTAAGTTTGATATTTTAAAAGAAATATAATTTGCACTTGTGTGATTTATCTAAAAGGTGTTACAATGGGAAATGCATGTTTACATGTTGTTACAGTTTTATATGAATACACCTGGGAAATACTGTCTCAAAAAGCTTTTATGGAAGAGCTGCCAATTTTTCATACTAGCAACATGAAATGGATTCCCTATTCTTCTGTATCCTATAGCTAACGCCAAAGAGAACTACATTAAAATGTCTGCTGTATAGCATTACTAAAATGCTTAATCTATTAACAATGTACTTATAAAAGAGTAATTATACTCTTTTATAGTCTGCAGGATCTTTTGAGAATCAAGGAAAACTCTATACATAAAACATTCTTAATTTTAAGTATTTCCCCATAATTTTTATTTATTTAATTTATGTTTCTCGGGGGGAGGGGAAGTATCATTAGCGAAAATGTCCTGGAGCTTCCTCAATGTTCTTGCAAATATTGTATACAAAAATATAACAGACTGGCATGAGGGCTGGAGAGAGAGCTTAGCAGATAAGAGTATTTGCTGAAGAGGAATTTCGTTGCCAGGACTCACATGGTGGCTAATAGAATCTAGAACTCCAGTTCTGGAGGATCTGGTACTCTGTTCTGGCCTTTGTGAGAGCCATGCATGCATGTGGTATAGACACACATACATTTAGGGCGAACACCCATCGAGCTTCTTTTTCCACATTCATGTTCTTTGTGATTTCCAAAATTGCAAAAATCCCAAATCAAAGTGGGCAAAATGTTCTATTAGGAAACCTCATGAACATTTAAAGTCATCACTGAGTATCAAGATAATGAGTACACAGGATGTGGCAACTGCTAAGTAGTCTAATAATGGGATGTGTGTGTGTGTGTAGATTGATATATACAATTTATTATATATATTTATAAAATATATATAACATATAAAATAAAATACAACCAACCATTTTAAGAGGACAGCTTATACTATTATATACTAAGCCTGTGAGATAGACTCTGACTAAATTCAAGTGAAGAGTTGCATGGTTAGTTTTACTTGACTAAGTTTGCTGAAGTCATAATAGTTTTTGCTTGATGGTAGCCAGTCTTTCATTGGAGTAACAAGAGTGCAAACTAAATCTGTTGTTTCTTAATTCTTCTTGGTACTGCTTTGATGAGCGGCACACAGTGCCACGCAGGTTTTGATTGATGATTTATTAGAAAGGTCCGTCTCAAGAACAATTTCCCAAAGATTCTGGACTAATTTTCCAAAGACTTCCGTAGGCGAGGCAGGAGGCACAATTCCTACCTGCCAACTCTAATTAGTCTGGCTTCTCCTTCCCCTTCCGGACAGTCTACTGTTGGATTAGACAAGGGTGGAGTTGGAGACGTGGAAGAGACGAGAGGCAGGACACAAAGAAAGCTCTTGCTAAATGTTCCCAAATGCATGCAACACTAGAATTAAAAGTCGTGAGTGCCTCACTGGCTAGTTACTAGCTCAGCTTGGATGAGGTCGTTTCATCAGACTTTACGTCCTCAGTGCCTCAACTGGGACATGCATTCAGTGTTTATGAACACATGAAAATAACATGGGAACGGGAACCATACAGTTTCTAAAATGATCACAAAATTCCAAGTGGTTGCTTTAGAAATAAAATATATGATCTGTGATGTAGTAAGATGAGTGCTATGTGCCAAGTATTAACACTTTCGCTTTACCTTAATTACCAAGTAAAGTAAACTTTGGAAAGGAGGGTCCCAAGCCAGGCAACACTTCTGAGGTGGGGCAGCTAGTATGTGAGAACATGTAGGCCTTGAACCCAGGGTTGTCAATCGTACCAGGAGGAACTATGGATTCAACAAAACTTGGGCAGCTTCTGGCTGGAATGCACCGTCAGGTTTACCGACACCAGCCAGTGTCCGCACCCATCCCGCCCTAAGTAAGAGCTGGAAATCCGAAGGGAAAACGTGGCTATTGCGCATGCACACACACAGCCCTCCCAGCTCCCACCCGAGCCCCTGGCCACCCCCGCAGCAACTCTGCCAGACGTCTGTGGCCCGGTTCCCGCCCACTGCGAAGCCAAACCGGCGGAAGCCAGTCCCCCTCTGCGACGTGGAATCTTCGCCTTCCCTTCCTCCCGTCTTTCCCACTTGCAAGTAAGCCACTCCACCCCTCCGCTTCTCAGGTTTTTGCCAGTCGTCAAAATGGCCGCAGATCGGCCTGGGGGAGGCCTAGGCTTTTCATTGGCCAAGCTTTCGTACGGCCCCGCCCACTTTCTCCCCCTGGGCGGCGCCCACTCGGGGCTCCGCTACGCATGCGCGGCGGGGGCGGACCGGCTTGCGGGCGGGCCTTCCGTGTGTCGCTGTCGCTGCTTCAGCCGGGCTTCCTCGGCTGCTCTGGGAGCTACGCTGCCGGCGTTGGCGGCGCGAGGGAAGGGAGGGGACCGGCGGGGTGTGTGTGTGCGCTCGCGGGGGGCGCCGCGGTGCTAGCAGTTCCCCTCGCGCGGGGCGGGAGGCCAAGGTGAGCAGCAGTCGGCGAGGCCCTGGACGGCGCCATGTCGGCGGGCGGCCCATGCCCGGCAGGAGCCGGCGGCGGCCCAGGGGGCGCCTCCTGCCCCGTGGGGGTCTCCCCTGGCGGGGTGTCCATGTTCCGGTGGCTTGAGGTGCTGGAGAAGGAGTTCGACAAGGCCTTCGTGGATGTGGATCTGCTTCTGGGCGAGATCGATCCGGACCAGGCGGACATCACTTATGAGGGGCGTCAGAAGATGACCAGCCTCAGCTCCTGCTTTGCGCAGCTTTGCCACAAAGCCCAGACTGTGTCCCAGATCAACCACAAGCTTGAGGTGAGCCTCGGGGCTGGCCGCAATGGCATTCAAACCCCGGGCTGTCCGAGGGCGTTAGATCCCATTTAAACGCCCTAGGAAAATGATCCTTAAAAAACCTACGCACTGGACAGCTCAGCTTCGAATGTGATGGAGAGTACGTTTTATACGTGAGTGAAGCAAAGGAGTGCGGAGCGGGTGGGGGAGGAAAAGGATGGAGACCTACGTGTGGGTCTCCAGACGTCCTGTCATCCACCTCCCAGCATTCACGCGGTGGGGACAGGAGCTAATCACACCACCTGCCTCGTAGGTGTTACTTTAACACTTATTATCGAGATCTTCTGTCGGGGAATACTTCAACTCTCCTCTTCTGCTTTGATAATGACAAGCTAGACGTGAAAGATTTTCAGACAGATGCAGCTCTGATTATTTTCATCTAATAGCCCAGATCAGCGTCCGTGTCTGTACACAGAGACATGCATGAACTTAGGAGAATGCGATCAAAGCTCTTAGGGAACTGTAATGGACTATATGTGTTCCTATCTCCCTTCTCAGTTTACATCCACACTTGGCAGATTATGGGCAGCTATGTCTTTCGAGCTCTCTGTCAATATTCAAATAACTTCTGGCATTGAGGTGGTATGTGTTTTTACTTTACATTATTTCCCTCATTTCAGACCTTTGAGACTATGTAAAGACAATCCTGTGCTTTGGTCTCTAATCAGAGCGAGGGGAGTGTGATTGCAAACAAAAATTCCAAACCTCCCATTTTGTGTGGAAAATGAAACTAGGCCAGTATTACAAGATGTAGAAATCATGGTGTACTAACATTATATGGGAAACCTTTTAGAAATAGGCAGTTTAAATAGAGAATAGTTCTTTCATCTTAAAAAGGATTAAAAAAAAAAAGCTACTCAGTGATGTGTGAAGTTTTTTGTGCCTTAGCTTTCTTAAGAGCTCCTCCTTACTGTTAACTGTAAAAATGATAGTGCCTGTTGTGCACATATTAATGTGTATGCTAGATTGGTTTCCTGTCCTTGCTTAGTGCTCAACAATCTTTCATATCAGCTAGCCATGAAAAACATTTGCCACTAATACTTAGCATCTTACATATTCAGGATGTTATGGGTTGTTTTTGGAGAGAGTGGGATGAAAGTGCTTATGTAAAAGCATTAAGTGTAGATAAGGCTGTCTCTTGATTTTTTTCCCCCCCAACGAATGGTAATTTCTAAAGCTGAGTTTTCAGGTAGTATTTAGTGGCTTTTAAAAATAGTATTTTAGCTTTAAAGATCAAAGATTAAGAGTAGCTTTTGCCAAATAACTTACATACCATCTATATATTTAACCATATACTGGAGATAAACGGCTTTTAAAACATAAAACAATTTTAACTTGTTTTTTTAAATGACCTAAGGAAGCTAAATAGTAGTACTTTCTGATGTTAGCAATAAAGTCTGATTTTGAAAAAAAAAAAAAGAAGAAAAGAATTTTTTTCTGTGAATAGAAGGTATTCAGGTTTTTTTAATTTTTAAAATTTTAAAAGAGTATGTCTCTAATAATCTGTGCGTGTACTAACTTATGTTGGTTTTGTTTTTCAGAAATTATACTTACATATCCTAAGTCCATGTCCCATCTTAGGAAGTAGCATTACCTCTTAAAATAAAGAATGCTAGCATAGCACAGTGGGAGTGGGTCTTTCCACAGAAATGCAACTCTTGATTCAGAGACCTTAGAAAATGATGAGGGGCTTAATTTGTTTTTTTTGCTGCTTATATGTAGATTCAACTAGACATGATTCACCTGTGTCAATTTTTATACACAAAACATCTTACATAGTTTTTGTAGAATAACTGTGTACTGCTTTGAAAAGACTTATGGCCGGGCGGTGGTGGCGCACGCCTTTAATCCCAGCACTTGGGAGGCAGAGGTGGGCGGATTTCTGAGTTCGAGGCCAGCCTGGTCTACAGAGTGAGTTCCAGGATAGCCAGGGCTACAGAGAAACCCTGTCTCGAAGAAAAAAAAAAAAAAAAAAAAGAAAAGACTTATGACTAGTCACAACTTTCAAAGTAGACCTAGTATGCCATATACAGAATCCCGGAATGTTGTGTAAACTGTTGACAGTCTACTGAGGTTCTCACTATTGAAAACTTATAAGAGATTTTGGTGCTTTCTTACTCTGTTTTAATTTTTGTCTCAATAAGCAAGTAAACTGGATCTTCTGACTGTTCTTTGAGGATGTTGAAGTAATATATGACGCCGCTTACTATTTGTATAATAAATGTACACCAAGCTTAGTTGTTCGGAGATTAGTACTTAAACCATCTTATAATAAAATGTTTTTATATTCTCAAGATGTGGATAAATCCAGTGTGGGTAATTTGTATCTGTAATCTCAGTACTTAGATGCAGGAGACAGGAGGATCAGAAGTTTAAGGCCAGTCTGGGCCACATGAAACTGTGTCTCAAGAAAATAGATATAAATAAATGAATAAAACAAACAAAAACCCAGACAAATGGAACTTCTGTATACTTCCAAAATGCAACCTGTCCTTCTATTTTTAGGTAATACTACATCAAATTAATCTATGGTTGGGAAAGCACTTTTTTTTTTGCAATGAATAGAGTTTTTTTGTTGTTGTTGTTTTGTTTTTGTTTGGTTTTTCGAGACAGGGTTTCTCTGTGTAGCCTTGGCTGTCCTGGAACTCACTCTGAAGACTAGGCTGGCCTCGAACTCAGAAATCTGCCTGCCTCTACCTCCCAAGTGCTGGGATTAAAGGCGTGCACCACCACTACCCTGGCTAGATCCTAGTTTATTTAGGACATGGGAAGGGGAGTTGAGAGGGGAGTAGAGACAGAGGAGAGAGGGATGTGGGGAGGAGAGGCTGACCAGGAACACGTTGGGGGAGGAGAAAGGAGTCAAGGAGGGAAGAGAGAATAGGAGCAGGAAAACA
Source organism: Mastomys coucha (assembly GCF_008632895.1). NCBI lineage: Eukaryota > Metazoa > Chordata > Mammalia > Rodentia > Muridae > Mastomys > Mastomys coucha. Next base: position 19,244,681 of record NW_022196909.1, read on the forward strand.
CTGAAAAAAAAAAAACCTGAAAAAAAATCACTAGTTCCCTTTTAAACTTAATATAAATGCCATCCACATAGCAGCTTTTTGCTGTAAGTTATATTTGGCAAGAGATGCATATAGAGGGCTGTAATTGAAGAAAAAATCAGAATATTTTGAGATGGCACTATTTCAAGTTAAACCTATCAAACTTTATACCTGCTTGAGAGTTCCTGCTATGGTGAGACACTTGGTTGAAGCCCAGCTAGAGTCACCAATAAAATAAGAATAACAATGTCAGTAATAGCCATAGAGGACCAAAGGCCAGGAGCCAGTGCCTTAAAATAACTCACCTGTTTTGGAATGTGTGTTGTTTGCTCCTTTTAAGAAATAAGAGCAAAACAATACACCTAGACTGCACATGTTGGTCCTTGCCTATATCCCAACGCTACAGAGGTGGAGAGGGGGAGGATCAAAGGTACCCTCAGCCTATACATTGAATTCAGGGCCACCCTGCGCTACGTGACACCCCGTCTCCAAAATCAAAAAAAAATACACCTCCTATTATATGTCTTTCTTCCACAGTAGCTGAACTAGCTAATGGCTCTTTGAAGTGATTTATTGTTCAAATCATTACTAGAGAAGTGTTAGGCCTTGATCAGAAGTTATGTTGATAGTAAACTGATGATATACTTGTTTTTGTGCAGCTTTAGGTTTGTACTGTCTTATTTAATTGTTGGTTGGTTGATGTGTGGGTGTGGGTGTGTGTGGGTGTGTGGGTGTGGGTGTGTGTAAAGGAGAAAGTTCAACATCAGGTATCTTCCTCCTGTTTGGAGATAGGATCTCTCAGTGAACTTGGAGCTTGCCAATTTGGATAAACTATGCTGGCCCACAAGGCCCCTGGCATGTCCAGGGTTACAGATGCCTTTCCATGTCTGGCTTTTTACTTGGTTGCTGGGGATCCAGTCCATACATTTGCATGGCAAGCATTTTATCAATTGAACCATCTCCCCAGCTCCATTATTTTTATCTCTGAAATAGGATCTCTTGTCCTTGTTGCCTTAATCTGTTTCTCCTATCTCCATCTCCCTGAAGGAATTTACTCTTAACCCAAGACTGTACTGGACTAATAGAAATTAAAATAAGAGATACAGAAATATTATTTCACATCGTATAAAATTAATGCACTAGGAAGTGGGAAGCATGGTGATGGGTGAGAGCTCATGGTGCATTTGAAATCTGGGGAAGAGTTGAGGGCACACAAGAAGTGAGATGCCAGATGAGTGTGTATTGGTAGGTAGGAACCAGACTTGCCTTGTTGCATAGGCTGTGCCATAGACTTGAACTTTATCATAACAGGGGCAAACATTTTTAAAGTAGATGAGTGTCTCAGATGTAAGGTTAGAATAGACTATCCTGGTTATAATACCCAAGTTTTAATATAATAGACTGTCCTGGCAGAAAAGTTTGAGAAATTAAGAATGAATGTGAGTAACTCTTCAGAAGTTTCAAAGTGTCCACGTGACTTATGGTAGTATAAAGTAAGTGATGTCCATAGAGACAAGTGTTCAGAGCAAGAGAGCCTTCAAAGGAAAAATTCAGCAGAATCCAGAGGTGGATTAGAGTGAGGGAGGGATGAAGGAATTTAGGACACCTCTCCGGTGCATTGCTCTTGTGTAGCTGGCTGTCTGGACAGATGGATATTAGCAATAATGATATATAGCTAACCTTATTGATCAGTTACTATGGATTAGGCTCTGTTCTAAATTTGTTTGTTTTTTACATATTCATCTCATTTTCACAGCAGTTTCTTAAGAAAAATTTATAATTATGGTTTTTCTTATATTATAGAAAGGATGTAGAAGGCCCACACCAAGCTAAAGAAGTCATTCTGTATAAACAAACTACGTTAGGAGGAGGATTGGGAAGACAGATTGAGAATCATGTAGAAGAAGTGGGAGTATTACTTACTTCATTGTGTTTTTCAATAAAAAAAAAAAATAAACTTGAACATGTTTATATTTAAGGGAAAAGCTGAATACTGTGGGATAATATCAGGATGGATAATATTATGATGCTGGGTACAGATAAGACACAAAGAACAAAGGCACAGTAAGTGGCTTTGCATTATTTATATAGCAAGGAGTGAAAGGTGGCGAGAATAGATGGGGTATGGGGGTTGCCAGGATTTCTCTGTGATTTTTTTTCTTTCACTTTTTTCTCTAAAATAGCTCAGATCAGTTACTGAAATAAGAGGAAGGACTTGAAGAGAGTGAAAGAGGTTGTTGTAGACGTACATTAGGGGAAAGTCCCATTGCTCAGAGAAATGAGCTGTCGGGCAGTAAAGGACCTAGTTGGTGTTGCTGATCGTAAACATCATGACAGCCAGTGTGTCCTGTGGTATGACTTTCTCCAACACTATTGTTTAAGTATGGACACATTCATGTGAGTAATACTTCAGTGCTGAAGCAAAGAAATGTGTTAGATGGACAAGGAAGTTGTTGAAATGAACGTAGTAATGGTGAGGAAGTGGAAACATTTAAGGTGAAGGAGGTGTAGACAGAGGAGCTGGTCGTACACAGACACAGTGGCTAAGGCAGAGAAAGGAAGGTGGAATGACATTTCTGGTGGGAAAGTGTATTTGTTGGTACCGTAGTCACTAAGTGCACCTCCAGCCCCAGTTCATGTTTACCAAAGTGATGCTGAGAAATAGCATCTTCCCAACTGAGTAAAATTCAAGTTCCTTATGTAGGACTGACAAGCTCTGTAGGATCTGACCTCTGAAAGACATGCCTTGCCATTCTTTATCATCTAGATATAGACATTTCAAAAGCACTGACAATATTCTCAACTTTTTTTTGTTTTGGTTTTTCAAGACGGTTTCTCTGTATAGATCTGGCTGTCCTAGAACTCACTCTGTAGACCGGGCTGGCCTTGAACTCAGAAATTCGCCTGCCTCTGCCTCCCAAGTGCTGGGATCAAAGGTGTACGCCACCACTGCCTGGCTATTCTCAATTTTTTTATTTCAGGACTCTTGGCACTTATATTTTGGGGACACAAGAGAGCTTGACCTCTCTCCTTCTCTCTCTCTTTCTTTCTTTTTCTCTCTCTCCCTTTCTCACTCCCTCTCCCTCTCTCTCTCTCCCTCTCCCTCTTTCTCTCCCTCCCCCCCCCCGTGTGTGCGTGTTTTAGAACTTGAAACTAAAAGTTATAAATATTAATACAAATTTTGGTGGGGGTGGACAATAAATATTTAAATTTCAATATGTAGTCTGTGCTGGTCCCTTGGGATTCTCCTGCCATAGGCTCCCAAGTATTGTGATGGCAGGCATGCAACCATATTATTAATGTTGATACCATTTTAGATTTTAAATAGCTTTTCTAAAATCAAATAAAATGAGTGAGCAGAGCAGCATTGTTTTCTTTATTTCTCAGCTCTTTTAACATCTAGTTTAATGGGTAACAGTTGGATTCTTACGTCTACTTTTGTGTTCAGTTTTACTGTGATAGCATTTTGTTGCTAGGGAGAAAATCTGACCAGGCGGAAACCTGGAGCTTGAAAGGGACGAGGACTATTTTGATAGCCCTGTCAGGGAACTGTCCATTTTCTCTGGTGGTAAAAGTTGACAAGAACCCAAGAGGCAGAGGCTGGCAAATCTCTTTGAGTTCCAGGGCATCATGGTCTACAAAGCAGGTTTGAAGCCAGCCAGAGCTATACAGTGACACTGTTGTAAAACAAACAATTTTTTTTTTTAACGAGGTGATAAGAGATAGTTTCTTTGGAGATGAGACAAGATGGGGTGTGTTTATAGTGTGTGTCTGTAGACATGAGATAGTTTCTAAAAGGTTGGCTATAATATAGAGTCTAAAGCAGTAGGATGAACTATTCATACAATGGGTTTGTCTTTAAATTGTTTTTTTTTTTTTTAGTATACAAAATAATGGGTTTCATAATGGTATTTTCATACATATCTCTCTTTGTACTTTTTTCCTTTGTTGCCTACATCTCTGTACTTATTTCTGCCAGCTGTCTACCTTCCTACACCCTTCCCCACTGGTTCTTTAATAAATATTGGTCTGTCCAGCAGGTTGAGTAGCTCTCTATCCAGGTATGATTATGTAATATCTTGCATGGATCATTTTTGAAATGGTTTGCTGATTTTTTTTTTTTTTTTAAGCTCCTCCAGCCCTTGATGCATCTTACAGAATTTTTAGTATTATATTTGTTAGGATTTCCTAGATCATCAAGACAATCCATAGGTTTGGGGAAGTCATCAAGCTCATGGTAATGGATTTCAAGTTTTCCACGATTGCAATTTTCACTTAAAAACTCTAGTTTCTTTCTTTCTTTCTTTTTTTTTTTTTTTTTTTTTTTTTTTTTTTTTTTTTTTTTTGGTTTTTTTCGAGACAAGGTTTCTCTGTGTAGCCCTGGCTGTCCTGGAACTCACTCTGTAGACCAGGCTGGCCTCAGAGATCCTCCCGGCTCTGTCTCCCAAGTGCTGGGATGAAAGGCGTGCGCCACCAGCTACCATTGCCCAGCCGAAAACTCAAAAACTCTAGTTTCATCTTTAGTAATACATACTGTCGTATTCATTCTCAGGAATGTATTTACCACATTTTAATCTAAATAATGGTTTGTCTCTTTTTTATGTTTTATTTTTGAGACAGGGGCTCACTATGCAGTCCAGGCCATCCTTTAATTCATGGTCTTCTGCCTTAGCCCCTGTGTGCTGGGCTAGGATGTTTATCACCACACTGAGCTACTCAGTCCTTTTCCCATGTATAAAGATGCTCTTCAAAGGGAAACAAGTCCGGTTCTTAGTCAAACAGTTGCCTGCATATTTTTTTCTTTGAGATAGCATATGTTGATTTACAGTAAGTATGCTTGGCTTCTGTCTTATCACATTGAAGGTTAAAGAGACATGGACTCAAAGATCGAAACTTGTAAGAATTAGTGATTTTCTTTTAAAATTATTTTTCATAAGGAATATTATGAGGAAACTGAATGGCTGCGATGCAGATAATACCAAGTGCTGGTGCAGTCTGTGCCCTTGGTGGCCTCGCATTCATGTGCCAGCACCATACTAACCAGAGCTTTTGCATGTTAGTGCAAAAGGCAGCCTAGTAGAAAAGCAAGTGACCTTTATTACCATGAAAATGGCTTGCACCTGTGAGAGTGTCCCATGGGACATGGCAGGAAACTGGTGCCCTAGTAATGGCTGAAACTCTTTGCAGAAAAAATAGTTATGCATTTTTATCCCATTGAGTCTCTTAAATCTCTTATATACTTTTTAATTACATATATATAATATATGTGTACTATATACAAATAATAATGTGTTAAAGTGATTTTATAGGAGCCTTGGACATTTTACCTTAACTCTTACTTTAAAAAAAAAAGATAGTCAGAAATGCCTCTCAGAAGATTCTCTAAGACTTGAATTTTGAAAATAATGCCTGGCCCTAATTAGCATACATTTCATTCTTTTAGGTCTGTTCTGTGCATCAAGCCACTGTGCAGAGCAAGATGCATAGTTTTGTTCACCAATGTATGTGTGTGGGGGCGGGAAGGGGTGTGTTTTCAGATCCCAGTCCTGTGTTAGCTGTATTATTGGAATTCTGTGGATGTGTGATGGTGTGAAAGACTAGAAATAAAAATATTTCTCCTATCTAGACTGCAGAACAATTTGGGAAGAAATAGTGACTAAGAAGTTAGTGGTCATTATGATTGTATAGAGAAAACATTGTACTAACTAGATAACATTTTCTTGCAAAACTTTCCTAAGCTATATGAGCAAACTGTTTGAAGGTTGACGTGAAGTAGGAAGGTCTTATTTTCTGCTATGAAAAATGACAGGTTTGACCACTGAATGTATTTTCAATCTATAGTATTATATTAGCCTTATGTTTTAGAATGAGATTCATTGTTTGGTTGTTTTTTGTGTTTGTTTGTTTGTTTGTTTGTTTTATAATTTTGAAAAGTAGTAAAGATACCACTTTGAGCATAAGAAGAAGAAAGAAAATAGAGGAAGATTCTTTATATAGAGTGAGTTAAATGATAATTTGAATAAGAAGAAAGGAAACAGAACAAAATACTCCTGCTAGTTACATTGTCCCTCTGTCTCCTGCCACAGTGAAAAGGCCTATGGAGAATGCCTGGGCTTCTGTCAGCTAGATGACAGTCCTTTACATAAGAATCAGATGGAGAGGATGACCTATAGGGTGGCTGTGTATCTTTTAGTAGGAGAAGCAGATACTATATAAAGGTTTTCTTACTATTTAGGACATGAGTATTAAATAACAGTACATCGTAATATGTTTGTGAGTGTATTATGTGTGTGTGTTGTGTCTGTGTGCACACGTGTGTGTGAATATATGGGTGTATGTACAATGTATGCAGGTGTTTGTGAGCGTGGAGGCCAGAGGTCAAGAGTATCCTAATTGGGTGTCTTAGTTGCTGTCGACTTTATTTTTTGAGACAGGGTCTCTCATTGAACCTGGTGCTCACCGATTCAGTGAGTCTGGTTGGTCAGCTACCAAGCCCCAGAGATCCCGGTTCTGCTGCTTCAGCACTAGAATTATGGACTCCTGTTACAAAGGGTGAGTTCAATGGTTAAGAATTACATTAGGAAGAAGAAAGAATTCTATCAGTAAGGAATTGTCTTTAAAAAGATTTTACCATGCTGGGCAGTGGTGGCTCACACTTTTAATCCCAGCATTTAGGAGGCAGAGGCAGGTGGATGTCTGAGTTTGAGGTCAGCCTGGTCTACAGAGTGAGTTCCAGGATAGCCAGGGAAACCCTCTCAGTTCCAGAGAAACCCTGTCTCGAAAAAAGCAAACAAACAAAAAAGATTTTACCAATTGGTTATCAAGTATCAAATAGTCAGCCATAAAAACATACATTCAAGTAAAACTGTACAGGTTTTATTTAGAAAGAAATATATGTATGTGTGAGTGTGTGTGCGTGCACGTGCAGTACAGCAGTTAATGAAAAAAGAGCCAGGAGAGAGCTATGGGAGGGTTTAGGTGGAGGAAAGCAAAGGGAGAATGGTGTAATTATATCATAATCTCAAAATAGAAGAGAAAAAGGTTTTATGTATGAATGTTTTTGCCTTTTGTGTATCAGTGCAATGTGTGTATGCCTGTTGTTTTCAGAGGTTTATTAAACGGCATCTAGTCCTCTGGAACTAGAATTAAAAGCTGTGTGAGCCTCTAGATGAGTCCCGGAACCCAGTCCTCCGCAAGAGCAGCCAGTGCTCTTAACCACTGAGCCGTCTCTCTAGCCCAGGAATTGTCTTAATAGAAGAGTTTAGAAGACTAAGATGGGGAGCAGAAAAGTAATGAGTCGTTCAGTGAAGGCCAAAAGTAATCCTGCAATGCTCTGTAGGTAAAATGCCTCTCTGCACCTCTTTCCATTTCTGAAAGGATATCATTTTTACTTTGTGCAGTATATTTTAAAATTTTTAACGTACTTTATGATTGGTGATTGACATGTAATTATTATACTTATTTATAAGCATTATTTTGATACATTTATTATGGTAAGAACATTTAAAACCTGCTTTTCTAGCTATTTTGAAACATACACATTATTGTTAACCCCAGGTATCTAACTGTACAATAGAATACCAGAATGTATTCTTCCTCTCTACCTACGGCTTTGTATCTCTAATTGATCTTTACCAATCCCCATACCTCTGGTAACCACTTGATCCTCTGTGTCTATGAAATTTTTTTTAGGTGCCACATTTAGGTGAGATCATGCAATATTCAGCTTTGTGTGTCTGGCTTATTTCATTTAACATCATATCCTCCGTGTCACTTTACATGGTATTCTTTTATTTCTGACTACTATCCCATCATGTCCATATGCACCATTTTGTGTGTGTGCACGCGCATATAAATTTTCTTTGTTCTCTTATCCATTAGTAGGTACCTTAGCAGATTCCTTTATCTTAGCTGTAACAAGTGGTGCTGCAGTAAGCATAAGACTCCATATATCTCTTTGATCTGCTGATTTCGTTTTCATATATCCCTAAGCTGCGAGATTGCTGGCAGTTGTTTCTTTGGTGTTTTGGTTTCTTTGCATGAAGAAACAACACTCTGTCTTCTATACTATTTAGGTTTCTTTTTTCCCCTCCATATTCTTGCTAGTGTTTTTCTTGGTTTGGTTCACTGTGATCTCTGTTTCCTTACAAAAAGTGAGCTTTTAATCATTTAATGTCCTCTCTTCTTCCTTCCCTTCCTTTCTTTTCCTTACTTCACTTCCTCTACCCCTCATAGATGTGCCGACGTCATAGAAAGGGCTCTTTGACCTAAGTGAACGGTACAAAAAAAGATTTAGGTAGTTAACTCTCAGTGGTTTACTGTTTGTTCAAAATATAAGTTAAAGTGTAACTGAGGGGCTATTAGCAAGTGATGGCTGCTGGGACAGGGAAGGTCAGTTTCTTCCATGATTCAACCCTGAGCAGCTACAATCCACACTCCCCGTGGATGGCCCTACACCCAGGCACACTCTGGCAGTGCCAGGTAGACTCAGTGGACTGGATGGATGGATGGATGGATGGATGGAACAAACTAACAAACAAACAAAGACGGGAGGGGAGGGAATGATGGGGGATGGGAAAGGAATTATAGTAGAGGGAATAGGGAGTGGGCTTGATTAAAACCTACTGTGTGCATGTACAGAGTCTCAGGCATTACTATATGCACTCAAGTAACACACACACAGTTGAAGCAGAACTGTGGGATATCATTTCACTTTGAATAAAAAAGTAACACACAAGGAAATGATATGCTATTTCTTTTGTAAATATCTTTAATGAAATTGTTCTGAATCAAAGGTTTCATATTTATTTGCGAGGGCACAAATGTATGGTCTACAACAATGAGAAAAGATTCTCAAGCAATTTTGTTTTTAATGTTGAAACTAGTTTCAAGTTTATTTGGCTGTGTTTCTTGGATGAGCTGTTTAAGTCCTGATTTCCATTTCCTTAACTGTAAAAAAAAAAAAAAAAGTTAAGTATGATAAGTAGAGATAATGTACATGCCTGCCATATGGTAGGTAGATGCTTGCTTTGTGGGAGTGTAGATATCATTGGCACACTAACTACACACTGCAGTAACAGGCAGTTTTCCTCTGCTTGCCTGCTTCGTACTGATACTTCCACGGTACTGCGCTGGAAATCAGAACTGGATGCCAGAATACCACTTGGCCACTGACCACCTAGGTAGTCTTAGAAAATATGCAGCTTTGATTGTATTACCTAAGTTTTGTCGTAGTCATAGTATTCATAGTCTTTGTGTTCTTGTAGGTTCCTTTCTAGAGTTCTCCCTTGTTAAAGGGTGACCATTAAATAGTATGTAGAAATTTTAAATAACTGGATTTTAAATAACCTAAAATTTATCCATGACTGAATTTTCCTAGGCAGAATGCTTACATTTTAGGCAGGAAAGAGGTTACTAAATATTATAGAATTTAGAGTAAATTTGAAGCAGTCTTATTCCCAAGATACAAAATAGCACTTCAAATTTTGATATCTGAACCTTCTATTTATTATTTTATTTGTATGGTTGTCTTGTCTGCTTGTATGTCTGTGAACCATGCATGTGTGGTGCCTGAGAAGGTCAGAAGAGAGCACAGGATCCCTGGAACTGGAGTTACACATTGTTGTGAGTCACTGTGTGGATGCTGGGCATTGAACCTGGGTCTTTTGGAAGAGCAGCCAGTGTCCTTCATTACTGAGGCATCTTTCCAGCCCCAATATTTTATGTTTAGCAAAATGTGAGGAAATTAGTTCATTTAATTGAACCCATGTAGTACATGACTTTCAAATTGAAGACCCATTCATTCACAGCCCTATTTTTCTTGTCCTTTTTGGAGGTAATTAGATCTAGTTTTCCTTTGAATCTCTTTGTTAGTAATATAGATTTTGCAAATACTAATACATCGTACTATTTGTGGATTAAAAGAGAAAAAGTAGGTAACTAGACTATATATGTCTACTAATGAAATACATGGTGCGGTCATGTTCTTACTAGAAAGGCTGAAAAACGTTAGTTCACCTTCTAGTTTACGAGAAGTGCAAAGAATGAAAAAGTGCATTAGAAGACATTTGCAAAGAAAAAGTCAAAACAGAAGGAAAGGCAGCAGTAGGAAAGGTGATCAAAAAATGTTATAGATTAAAATAGCTGAATTCAAACTTTCTTGGGTATGCTGGGCTAAACAAGCTACATATATTGCACAGAGTACATATATTAGGAAAATATTTGTTTTCTTTTTATAATTATTTCAGAGAATCCTATAGGTTTTTTCTTATTTTGTTTTGTTTTTTGTTTTACTAAGGATTTTCTAGAGCAGGCTCACTTGAACTTTAAAAGAGCAGGCTTCAAAGTGCACTGAACAGTGTCTAGTGGCTTTAAATCTTTATAATTTTTTCTTTGGTGGATAATTTGATGAACAAGGTTTATAAACTGTCTTTACGGTACTGGTAAGTTTTCTTCTTTCTGGAGTTTTGCTGTTCAAGATTTATCAAAGATGATTAAACTGTCACTTAGGGCTGGTGGTAGAGTGCTTGTCTAATACATACAGGGCCAATTTTGATCTCCAGTGCTGAAAAATCAAAAGCAAAACTTGTTACATGCTCATATAGGCAACAATGGAAAAGAAATACTGCTCTTATTTTATATGTTATATATGTTTACTATATATAAGGACTCAGTTGCTGCTACTTTTATTTTTTTTTAAATGTTGCCTCCCAAAGATTGACTGATTTGATCGATTGATTGATTGATTGATTGGTTTTGCATATGGGTGCTCTATCTGTGTGTACACCTGCATACCAGAAGAGGGCATCAGACCCCAGTATTGATGGTTGTGGGCCAACATGTAGTTGCTAGGAATTGAACTCAGGACCTCTGGGAGAACAGACAGTTCTCTTAACTGCCAAGCCATCTCTCCAGCCCTACTATTATCTCCTTAAGCGTTTAAATCATAATGAAATTTCAGATTTGGCATAAGAAATAGTCTAGATCTGACTGCATTGTCTTGTACAGCAGTTACTAACTAGTGTGATGTGGCTGTTGTGTGTACTTGAATTATGGCTAATTCTGACTTAGGTATGTTGCACAGATATCTACATAGTGGACCTAACGATGACGTAAAAAGTAATAACTCAGTAAGTGTTACAGTGATTATGTTTACATATGTTGTGTTAAATAAACCATACTACAGAAATGTGTTTCATCCACCTTTTTACTTGTGGTATGCAGGAGGAAGGCGTGGAAGGGGGCGTGGGGTTGGGTCGTGGGGGTGTTTGTCCATGTCTGGCCTCCAGATCCTAATTGTTACTATTCCCTACTCATGTGCAGACACCCAAATGTGACTTTTTTTAAAAAACATTTTTACATTGTGTGCAATGTTAGGTCTCCCCTTCCATCATGTGGATCCCTCAGGTATTATCAATTAGTATAAATTAGTATAGTAAGTTGGTATAAATTAGGTTATCAGTTTGATGGCAGGTTCCCCTATTGAACCGTCTCACTGGCCACTATTAATGTGGTTATCAGAAAATTTTAAATCAGATGTCTAGCTGCTTCTGTTGCACAATGTCGGTCTAAACTATCACAGCTTTCCTATTACAATAAAAATAGGAAGTGAGAATTTGTGATCTAGAGAAGACTGTGATTAAAGAACCTTTGTAAAAAAAAAAAAAGTTGTTTTTTAACTTAAAAGAGGGAAACTGAAATCACAAACAAAACCCAAGGGCAGACTCTCCAGCGAAACTAGGTATGAAGGTGCCTCACAAACTCCAGAAGATGGCGGACTGAAAAACTAAAGCAGGCAGGTCACAGACCAGAGAACTGTGTCCAGGCTACAGTATCATTTATTGATACCCCAGTGTAGAGGAATGCTAGGATGGCGAGGCTGGAGTGGGTGGTTGGGTGGGGGAGCACCCTCATAGAAGCAGAGTTACATTTGAAATGTAAACAAAATATCAAATGTCCGGTATGGGTGTGGGTGTCACACCAACAAGCTAAAAATTCAAAATGTCTGGGGTATACTTTTAGGATTTTAGAAAATTTCAACCAAATCTCCTTTTGTGTGTGTATGAGTGGGGTGGCGTGAGGGTGTATGAGTGGGGTGAGGTGAGGGTGTATGCG
>NW_022196909.1:19257250-19259654 GCF_008632895.1 Mastomys coucha
GGTGGGGTGAGGGTGTATGAGTGGGGTGGGGTGAGGGTTGTGTGTGTGTTTGGGCTGTTGACCATTCTTTATCTTAAACAAAATCTTACTATCAATTTATGGATGGTAGATGGGTGGGCATAAGTCACGGTCTTCACATGGAGGTCAGAGGATAACTCCCACCTTGGTTTTTGTTTGTGTTTCAAGACAGGGTCTCACTGTGTAGCCCTGTTTGGCCTGGAACTCACTATGTAGGTCATCACTCGGGTCTCCAGCTCAGAGAGATCTGCTTGCCTCTGCCTCCCAGGTGCTGTGATTAAAGACATGTGCCGCCCATCAGGTTGCCATCACCTTGTCTTGAGGAGACATCTGTCTTGTTCTTTCCGCTGCAGTTATATACTCCCCCTAGCTTGTAGGTGATTCTCCTCTCCTCCCGTTTCCCTTTAGGGCCACTGGGATTGTGGGTGCATCCTTCCACATTTGGCTTTTTATGAGGGTTCTGAGATTGAACTCAGCTATCAGACTTGTGCAGCTAGCACTTCTACACACCTACTCAATCTCCCCAGCCCTCCATCTCTATTTATTTGGTTTTGAGACATGATCTCTCATTGAGCTTGAAACTCATCAATTAAGTTAAGCTGTCTGGGAAATCAGCTTCAGGGATTCTCTTTGTCTCCCCCCTGTCTTCATATATTGCTAGTAGGAACACAGATGGTTCTACCTCTGTGAAGTCAGTATGGAAGTCAGTGCAACAGTAGTTCCTTTAAAAGTTAGTTAATTTTTACAGACCCCAGAATTTTCACTTCCTGGTATGTACTCTAAAATTAACCTTCACAATTTCTGTCCTAATGCCAATTCTAACAGTTCTTTTTTTTTTTTTTTAAATTGGTTTGTTGTGGGAATATATTAAAAAAGGAATATCACGCCACCTGGCCTGCTGGTACCAGCTGGCAGCATCATTATGTCCCAGCGGGATCCTGCTATTTTCTCCCAGCTAGCAAGATCATCTCGCTTACATGCAACACTCTACACACCCCACAATCAGTCATCTAGTGCCTAGTTACCTGGTAAAAACATGACTCTTAAGGCTTAATTATCCAATCAGGTGTATATATCAATAAGATCACAATTTACAAGATGCTAATACAATAATTTCAGAGCCAAATGATAAAGACAATGTTTTTTTTTAAAGATTTATTTATTTATTATATGTAGGTACACTGTAGCTGTCTTCAGACACCCTAGAAGACAGCATCAGACCTCATTACAGATGGTTGTGAGTCACCATGTGGTTGCTGGGATTTGAACTCAGGAGCTTTGGAAGAGCAGTCAGTGCTCTTAACCGCTGAGCCATCTCTCCAGCCCTTAAAGACAATGCTTTAGCCCAATTATTCTAACCTTGTAAAAACCTTAGCTACCTGTGGCTGTTTAAAACCACGTGGGGTCTGGATCATCCTCTTCCCCTGCCTCCATGATAATTTTCCTTGCTTCTTCCTCTCTGCTCCCTGACCTCTCTATTCCTGTCCAATCACAGGCCTGTCGCTGCCCTAATGTGATTGGACAGAGAAAATGCTGCAACATTGGTTATTTTATTTGTTTACATTTCAAATATTAATTCTTCCCATCCACCCTTACTCTGCTTCTATGAGGGTCCTCCCCCACCCACTCCTGCCTCACTACCCTAGCATTCCTTTATTTGTTTATTTATTTTGAGTACACTGTAGCTGTCTTCAGACATAGCAGAAGAGGGCATCAGATCTCATTCCAGATGATTGTGAGCCACCTTGTGGTTGCTGGGATTTGAACTCATGACTTCTGGAAGAGCAGTCAGTGCTCTTAACCGCTGAGCCCCCTAACATTCCTCTCTACACTGGGGTATCAAGCCTTCACAGGACCAAGGCCCTCCCCTCCCACTGATACCAGATAAGGCTCCTTCAGGTCCTTCAGTCCTTCCCCTAACTCCTCCATTGGGGTCCCTGTGCTTAGTCTGATGATTGGCTGTGAGCATCTGCATCTGTATTGGTCAGGATCTGGCAGAGCCTCTCAGGAGACAGTTGTATCAGGTTCCTGCCAGCAAGTACTTCTTGGCATCCGCAATAGTGTCTGGGTTTGGAGTCTGCATGTGGGATGGCTCTCCAGGTGGGGCAGTTTCAGGATGTCCTTTCCTTCAATCTCTGTTCCACTCTTTGTCCCTGTATTTCCTTTAGACAGGAACAATTTTGGGTTAAAATTTTGGAGATGGGTGGGCAGCCCCATCCCTCAACCAGGGGCCATGCTTAACCTCTGGATATGATCTTGACAGGTTCTCCCTCCCCTTTATGGAATATTTCAGCTAATGTCATCTCCCTGAGGTCCTGGGAGGCTCTTGCATTCCTGGCATCTGGGACTTTCTGGATGCTCCCCCCAGTTCCCCATTCCCCATTGC
>NW_022196909.1:19259665-19317517 GCF_008632895.1 Mastomys coucha
GAGGCTCTTGCATTCCTGGCATCTGGGACTTTCTGGATGCTCCCCCCAGTTCCCCATTCCCCATTGCTATACACTTCTGTTCAATTATCTGACCCTCTGTATGGCTCCTCTGTCTCCTCCCATACCTGATTCTGCCACTTTTTCCCCCCTCCCCTTCTCTCTTCCTCCCAAGTTCCTCCCACCCTCTACTTCCCTTGATTATATTGTTCCCCCTTCTAAGTAGGATTGAAGCATCCACTCTTTGGTCTTGAGCTTCATGTGGTCCATGAGCTGTGTCATGGGTATTCCATGTTCTTTGCCTAATATCCACTTATCAGTGAGTACATACCATATGTCTTCTTTTATGACTGAGTTACCTCATTCAGGATGATATTTTCTAGATCCATCCATTTGCCTGCAATTTCGTGAAGTCATTGTTTTAAATAGCTGAGTAGTATTCCATTGTATAAAATGTACCACATTTGCTGTATCCATTCCTCTGTTGAGGGACATCTGGGTTGTTTCCAGCCTCTGGCTATTATAAATATGGCTGGTATGAACATAGTAGAGCATGTGTCTTTGTTATATGTTGGAGAATCTTTTGGGCATATGCACAGCAGTGGTATAGCTGGGTCCTCAGGTAGTACTATGTCAAATTTTCTAAGGAACCATTAGACTGATTTCCAGAGTGGTTGTATCAGCTTGCAATCCCACCAGCAATGGAGGAGTGTTTCTCTTTCTCCACATCCTCACCAGCATCTGCTGTCACCTGAGTTTTTTGTCTTAGCCATTCTGACTGGTGTGAGGTGGAATCTCAGGGTCGTTTTGATTTGCATTTCCCTGATGACTAAGGACGTTGAACATTTCTTTAGGTGCTTCTCAGCCATTCGAGTTTCCTCAGTTGAAAATTCTCTGTTTAGCTCTGTTCCCCATTTTTTGATGGGGTTATCTGGAGTCTAACTTCTTGACTTCTTTGTATATATTGGTATTAGCTCTCTATTGGGTGTAGAACAGTTCTTAAGTTCATTCAGTTACTTTGAGTCTGGTTAATTTGGGTGTGTGATGTTTTGATTTGTTTATATTGTTTTGTGTTTAGATAATAAAGTTTATTTAAAAGAAAAATAAAAAGTATACTACAATTATTTTCATAGCATTTAACGTAAATAATCTAGGGTTTTAAGGTATATGGAGTACATAGGTTATATGAAAATGTTAGTCATTTTATGTAAGGATTGAGAGCACTCAAGAACTTGGCGTTTACAAGAGTCTGGGACAAATCACAAAACAGCTTTCCATCTTGTGACCCAGAGTTCCTCCTAGATAGAGTGAAGAAAAGTAGATTCCGTATTTAACAATTGGCAAGAAGTTTTTATCAGTATCATGTTTGTCATCAAAAGGGGTACCCATTGAAATTAAAAGAAATTGACAAGCTGTGTCTTAGTGAAAATCACATAAAATGAATTTTTTTTTTTTTTTGATTTTTTTCAAGACAAGGTTTCTTCGTGTAGTCCTAGCTGTCCTGGAACTCACTCTGTAGACCAGGCTGGCCTCCAACTCAGAAATCCACCTGCCTCTGCCTCCCAAGTGCTGGGATTAAAGGTGTGTGCCACCACTGCCCAGCAGTATAAGTGAATCTTAAACACACCCTTAAAAGGCCAGACAATGTGCACTATATTTGCATTTGTACATTAAAAAAAAACAGACTGCTTTTTTTTTTAAATTGTGTACTC
The DNA here is from genome assembly GCF_008632895.1 of Mastomys coucha. NCBI lineage: Eukaryota > Metazoa > Chordata > Mammalia > Rodentia > Muridae > Mastomys > Mastomys coucha. Next base: position 19,261,375 of record NW_022196909.1, read on the forward strand.
ATTAAATAGACACTTATTGTTGCTACTATGTTATTTGTGCATTGCTCTGATGTAAGCTATACTGAATAAAATTGTTGTAAAAAAGGAGTGGCTGGGGATGTAGCTCAGTGTTACAGAGTGTTTGCCTAACATACACAAGGCCCTGGGTTCAGCACCATCAACAGTGACAACAACAAAGAGTCAGAAGGCCTGAGTTAGGAGACATTTACAGGAAGGAAAGAAAGAAACAGTGTCTTGGTTCCTTTTTTGTTTCTTTTGTTTCTTTTCTGTAATAAAATAAGCTGACAGGAGCCACACATGGGGCCACAGCCTGCAATCTCAGCACTGGGGAGGCAGGGACAGGCAGAGCTCTGTGAATTCAGGACCAGCCTATTCTTGTGGTTCCAAACCAGCCAGAACTATATCAACTCTGTCTAAAAACGGTAGCAACAACAAAGAAACCTCACTGGATACAGGCACGTGACACACAAGCCTGAAGAGCTGACTGTGTTCTATCCCAGAATTCATGTCAAAGTAGAGGAGAGAAACAACTGGACAAAGTTTTCCTCTAACTTCCACAAGCCTATATCCTCTGATACTTATAATAATAAGCAAAATAAAAACTAAAAATTTCTTCTCAGGCAGAAGCAACTTAAGGAAGAAAGGTTCTCATCTATATCAGTTTCATGTTATAGGCCATCATGGGGCAGTCATAATAGCAGGAGCTTGAGACTGCTGGTCATGTTGCATCCATAGTCAAGAAGCAGAGACCAGTAAATGCTTGTGTGCAGTGCGTTCTGCTTGCTTGCTTTGTTTTATACTCCATAAGCTCCTCCACCCAGAGAATGGTTCTACCTACAATTATGCTGGTCCTCCCCCATGAATTAACATAATCAAGATCATACACACCTCCCAGGTAATTCTACATTCTGTCAAGTTAGCAATTGACACTAACCATCACATGTGACAGTATTTTTGTTATTACACGTTCTGATTAGCTGTCCTTGCACAGGATCTTTTTTTCTTTTCCCTCTCCAATCATCCCTGACAAGTAATTTCCCAAGCCCCAGTCCCTGACATTCTCTTCTCCATGTAACTGTGTTGAGGTATTAATGTGTACCTGCTCCTAGTCTCAGTGCAAACCTCAGCTTTGTCCTTCTTTCCTTCTGGTGCTCTTCTGGGACAGTTCTTGTTCAGGTCATATCATCAGGATTTGCACCAAGGTCAGCGTATCTAAGACCTGTCTTCTCTCCTCCTAAGTAAGCTGTTATCCGAATCTTAACCATTTGCATCAGTGGCTTCACTTCAGAAAGGTTTTTATTTTGTTCTACACTTTATTTTTGAATGTATGGCACAATGCTGCAAGCCTTCCTAATAATGTTTCTAACGTTATAAAATCCTTTATTTTCATTTATAAAATCACCATGGCAGCAGATCACTGTTCCTGTAAATTGCCTTTCCTTGGAGCTGAGCTGATTCTGTATGAATTACTGACATTTGTTTTTTTCTGTGACAGTATATAGTTCTCTGGCCTTTCAGTTTTTAAATTAAAAGTTAAAGTTTACAATTCTTTTGAGTTGAATAGGAAAGAAAAGTGCAGGTGCTGGCTAGTTGGGCAGAGCAAATATAAGGCCATGTGCAGTTCACAGTGGTAAAACAATGTCAGCTGTGCAGAAATGGAAAGCTTCGGTGGAATGAATAAGCCCTCTTGGGGGGCTTTTCTGCTATAGCTTAGAACGAGCAGTGAGCTCTGATGCCCAGGCTCACTGTGACCTCAGCACTTGGCCCTTAAAATAATTGGTGCACGGTACAAAGGGTAATTTTCTGACAAAAGAAAAGCCACGGCTTCCTAAAATGAGGTTTGAGCTCCTACATGAGTTCATGTAAGGGTCATGTGAAGGTCCCAAAATATTGGAGAAGAGTAAAAAGGTTTCTGAATGTGCAACAACCAAAAATGAATTCAAAAGCAAACACATATTGAATCCAAGGTGTTCTGGCAGTGCCTGGCCTTGTAGTATCACACAGCATCATAGCAGCGTTGGCTCTGAGTCCACATGCGGTTTACACTGTGCACACTCTTGCAACACAGTACTGATGGCTGAAGCATGCAAGATAAGACGCAGGTTATGAATGACCTGTTCTTACAGCATAAACAGGCTTCTGTTCTTACAGATATGTGTGACTCTCAGAAAATGGAGACTTAAGAAGTTCTCGTCACTCTTCAGCATGTAAAGCTCACGTTAGTATCTCCCTGGCTTGCACTGTGTTGGAATGTCAGAGCTCAAAAATTGCTGTTTTGAGTCGCTGAGTTTAGTTTCCTTAAAAGAAAAAAAAAATGTTGAGCCAAGAAGATGGCTCAACAGGTAAAAAGTACTTGCTGTAAGCCTCACAACTTGAGTTTAGATCCCTTAAACCAGTGTTCATAGAGGTATGTGTCTATAGTGTGAGATGTGAGACAGAGGCAGGAGAATTCCCCAGGAGCTCAAGGATAGATACCCTGGAATGTGCACTGCAGCAGCAAGCAAGAGGCACTGTCCCTCAAGGTCAAGGTCAGGAGGGCGAGGACCCAAGGTTGTCGTCTGACCTCCACACACTGGTGGCAGCACTCATGCAGACATTTACACGCATGCAAGTAAACGAATAAGTATTTTGGAGGCTGGAAAGATGGCTCTGTGTTTAAGAGCACTGCAGCTCTTTCAGATGACCGGGGTTCAGTTCCCAGCACCCACATCAGGTAGCTCATAACCATCTGTAATCCAATACTTTCTGGCTTCATTGAGTACTTGGACATTCATGACATGTACATATCTAGACCACACACATAAATGAAAATAAAGCTTAAAAATAACAGCCTCTGTATTGAAGACAGACCCCTGCTAACATATTATCCATGTTAGTAGACCACCATGATACATACTATCTGAACAGGAAGGTGAACTCTATATTTAATAAATTACTTCTGTAATTTAAAAGCTTTGAAGATAAAGATGAGAAGGCTTTGAAAGAGTTTGTTAAATGTGAGCCATGTAAAATGGAAGGAACCTGTGTTAGTAGAAGACACTTAGAGTAGAATTCTCTTGCCACTTATGTTCTTCACACTTGGTTTCTGGTCAGTCTTAATTTTTTTATGACATTTTTATTTACTTGTTTGTGTGTGCACATGTGAGTCCTAAGGATCAAAGGCTTGGCAGCATGTGCTTTTACTCACTGAACATCTATCTCGCCAGTCCTGCTGTCAGTTTAGATGGATAATTTGGTCAGCTAACAGTCAGTGTTTAGGTTTTCATCTCAAGGGTTATATCTTTGTCGTTTCTTGAGTAATAATAAAGAAAATTAAGGTAATAGTAATAATAATAAGTAATAATAAAGAAAATAAATTAATCATGTTTTCTATTGCCTTATAAGGCACAGTTGGTGGATCTGCGATCTGAATTGACAGAGACTCAAGCAGAGAAAGTTGTCCTGGAGAAAGAAGTCCATGAGCAGCTTTTACAGCTCCACTCCACTCAGCTTCAGCTTCATGCCAAAACTGGCCAAAATGTTGACTCTGGCGCCATTAAGGCAAAACTGGTAAGTAATACAGGATGTTCACTTGTGTGCTGGTGGATGGAGAGGGGATTTCTAACAGAGTTACAACTATAAAATATGTTCATGGTGGAAATTTAGGCAATAGAAAGTTTATGGTCATATTCACCAATAGCATCTGATAAGATCAGTACCCACCTGATAGAATAGAAAACACTCTATTTTCAGGTATTTGTATAAATATATTTAAGGCTATTAGAGATATATATAAACAAGTTTTTGTTCTGCTATCCATTGGAGTTAATTCAGCTGCTGTAGCAGAAATCCTGAGTAGCATTGAGATTGTTCTTGAATAGTGTTGTTGCTTTTTTCCTCAACTAACCTGATGCAGCCACTCTATATGTACTAGGAGTTAAGGTTCTGGTTTGGTTGTATTCTGCCATTCATATGTATTAGCTGTAGCTCCAGCTTTGGGCTTTCCTCTTGTCTATGTCTAGTGAGGAACAGGAAGAATCTACAGAGGGACCGAAACATTCTTCTTAACTGTGTTGGCCTTTGTAAACAAGGTTTGATGACTATGTCTCCTTAGTAATTTCCATCAACCCCTTGCTCACGTAGCCCTAGCTATGTGTTAGTCTGTATATCTTGGTGAAATCGAAGTGCTGATAATACTGAGAAGGGGACAGTACAGTTAAGTGCCACCAAGTTTCTTAGCTCTCAGTAGAGCATAAGCATCTCCGCTGCCGCTGAGCATTATGTCATGGCTCTACATTTCATGATGAGTTCCCTCTAGTTAGCTACGGCCATCTTAATTAAAACCGGCTAAGTAGACATCAAAATTGTAAGGCTTGTTTCAGTTCAACCTATCGATTGAGTGTATTCTGTGTGCCAGACATTTGGCTAGATTTGTGACATCAGCAGTAAGAAACATGAAGTTTAGGAGAGACAGGCCATGAGATAGCACTGTTGGTGTAATGAGTGCAGGACGTGTTTAAGTTTTACTTAATTTTGTTTGAATACTTACATGTACTGATACATTGGACTCTGCTTCAGCATTTATCTTCTCCTGAGGTCCTCATGATCTGAAGGGCCATGAATCTGTGTTAGAAGACATTCCATAAGTTCTGTGGACGCTAGAGAACCCTGACTAAGACAAGCTATGTAATATTAACATTAGGAAACATTTCACATTTTCATTAGAAAAGAGTTCCTTAACTTTTAATAGATGCTGTAGAGAAATAAATATTGGGCCAATTGTATTGACTAATTTTAGCTTTAAAATATTTAGTGTAATATAACTAACTGTTGCTAATAGATTTGCAAATATATTTGTGCTAATGAGCTTTACCCAACTGATACTCAACATGTGGGAATTTTCCTTGTAATGATAATACCACTAGATAATTTGTTTGTTTGATGGTTTTCTAATTATAACACTTTTTTCTTGTGTCTGAAGTCTGCCCCCTCTGTGGAGGATCTGGTAAGTCTGTCGTTCCTCTTACTTTAACGTGTCCTGCTGAAATGCTCTGGTGTTTTCTGTATTAGCTCATGGCACACTTTGTATTTGGAAGTGATGTTAATGCTGGGTTTCAGGGTTCAAATACCTGAAAAGTGGGTGCCCATTGTGCTTTTCTCACTGCATGTGCCTAAAGGCTTACCTTTCATTTGTCACTTACAGCCATTGTTTGCAGAGCCCATCAATTTTGATAATTTTGGGACTTGTAACTTGCTCCCACTTATATTTTGGCAAAAATACCCACATGAGGATATCAAGGATGTAGTAAAGAGACCTGAGTTTTGCCCCTTCAAATTTCTGTTTGAACCTGTTGCCATTAAGAGAGTGTGCATGCAGATTCCTTCATCCATTGCATGTGTGTTAGGACCTCTTGGCTGGTGTGAAAGTGATGGTGTAGTCATAAAAACACTGGGTTTTAAATGTTTTATCAGAAAGGACTTTAGACAATAGCAGTATATAAATTCTTAGTGTATTTCCTATTATCCCAAGCTAATCAAATTCTAGTTGACTTAGGACTTTACCATTTCTGAAGAAACATCAGTCTAAAACATGAAATAAACTTGCTTATTACCTAATACAAAAAGGTTAGCCAGGAGACAAACTTACAAATTATCTTTAAATCTTAAAGTAATTCTCTTTAGTTACCTTAATTATAGTCTTGTTTGCATATTTTTTATTTAAAGATTTATTATGTATATAGTGTTCTGTGTGCATGTATGCCTGCATGCCAGAAGAGAGGGCACCAAATCTCATTATAGATGGTTATGAGGCACCCCGTGGGGTTCTGGGAATTGAACTCAGCACCTTTGGAAGAACAGCCAGCACTCTTAACCTCTGAGCCATCTCTCCAGCCTAACATTTTATTTTCATGGCAACTGTCCTTGAACTCACAGAGCTCTGCCAGTCTCTGCCCCCTGAGCAATAGGGTTAAAGGTGTGTGCATCACCATGGCTGGCTTGCTTCATGTGTTAGTTGTAAGTTTCAGCGACTGTCAGATTCTGTAGGAGTCTGAATTATTAAAAGGAAGTGGCAACCTCACAAGCACCTAAGATTCCATTAGCTAGCTCAGTGTAGTAATATTTCTATACCTATACACCAAAGAAATGCTGGTCTTCAGGCAGAGATTGAAGCTCAGTAAAGGTGCTAGTATGGATAGAGCCCGTGAAATGTGTGTGAAAATACAACCATATTTTCCTAAGCTCTGGATTTCCATAGTAAGTCAGCAAGGGCAGCCTAATCGGGGTAAATGCTAGTATGATGTGTGTAGTTGGCTTTGATTCAGAATTAATACTCTCAGAAGAGGTGTGCTTGGCCACACGTAGTGTGCATGTGATTTGTAATTGGACTTTCTTTGGGCAAGACTTTGTGCCTTCCATTTTGCACTCTGCTTTGACTTGAACCTGCCCATTTTATACTTGGCTCCTGAACCCATGGTCTGTGAGCATAAAACACTATAAACTCAGGGAAAACTGAACATTAATTTTTGTGAACTTAAAGTAAAAGTGTAATGGTGAAGATCCTGAGATTATGTCCTCTAATACCTGTAGATTCACATAGAAGGCTGAAGATGGCTCCTTTTATGAGAGCTGAAAATTTCTGACTATTTTACTTCGTAGGCGGCAAAAGGAAGCAGAGGTTCTCCCTTAAAATCAAGCTCTAACATAGTAACTGCAGGTTCTTCACGCATGGCTGTCCAGTGTTTTCTGAAAGCTTAGAATGGGACGGTGAGGTGGTCCAGTGGGGAAATGCTAACCTGGAACTCTGTGTAGCAAGGGTGACTAGGAACTTAGCATCCTTCCCCTTCAGCCTCCTGAGTGCTAGTCTTGCTGTCATGAGCTTATCACTCATGTGATACTTAGCACACATGTGGCTTATCACTGGTTTCTAAAGTCATTTTAGAAAGTAGACTCCGTGTCCTGCTTAAAGAAGATTGTTCTTGCTTCTCTCATTGTCAGTAAACATCGTGTTATGCAGCTGTTCAAAGGAAGGTCTGAGACATCGTGTTCTTAATTTTAAAGAAGGAAATCCAGCTGGGCATATTTTTCTATATCTGTAATCCTAGCACATGAGAGATAGATTCCGGATTGCAGGTTCAGGGCTAGCCTGAGCTACATGTAAAATGAGTTCTAGTCCAGCCTGAAACAAGGCTTTGTCTCAAAAACAAAGAATTATCATCTAAAGAGATGGCTTAGCAGTTACGAGACTTGCTGTCCTTCCAGAGGACCCAGCATCCCCATCAGCCTGCTCACAGCCGCCTGTAACTGCAGCTCCAAGGGACCCAATCTGTTCTCTGGCTTCCATAGGCAGACCACACACACACAAATAAAGCAAACAACTAGATTCATTGTGCGCCAATCCTATTTCCCATGTTTTCATTTTTTTCTTTTACATGCTGAGCTTGTGTGTATTTTTAAGGAGCATAGTCTCCTGGCTGTAGAATTATAAAGACATTGTCATAAAGTTATGTTCTTAAAATTACAATAGGAAAGAGAACTTGAAGCAAATAAAACAGAAAAGGTAAAAGAAGCTCGACTTGAAGCAGAAGTGAAGCTACTGCGGAAGGAGAACGAGGCTCTTCGCAGGCACATAGCTGTTCTCCAGGCTGAAGTGTATGGGGCGAGGTTGGCGGCCAAGTACTTGGATAAGGAGCTGGCTGGCAGGTGCGTGAAAATGGCTCTTGTTGGCTCATCCTTTATAACTGAAACATTTTCACCCTCATTTTTATATAAAGCTGTAGTTAACGCATTGGCTTAATATCGGCAACATTGTTTAATGCACATTTTTTTATCTACATGTGCAAACTAATAGTAACAGTCAGTGAGGTGACTGACCCTCTGTGGAGCAATGCTTTTCCAACCTTGACTCTGCAACAGGTGATGCTCATGTTATCAGCAGTGAGGAATTCTTTGATCTTAACTGGCCCCATTTTCTGGCTTTAACCTTGTTAGGTGAGTTAGTCACAAACTTTGATGATGTGCTAGTATCAAATCATTTTATAGTCATTTAATATTCTATTAAAAATTGAGATGAAGCAAGATTTTTCTAAATTATTCTTTGATTTTAAAATTTTACGTGTGAGTGTTTTGCCTGTATGTTGTATATTCAGTGCCTTGAGAGGTGAGAGGAGGGGGGTGAGATCCCCTGAAACAGAGTTACAGATGGTTGTGAGTCATGTGGGTGCTGGGAACTGAACCTGGGTCCTCCATAAGAGCTTCAAGTGCTCCTAACCACTGAGCCACCTCTCCAGCCCTGAAGCAAATAACTTTTATCATTTTGAAATTCAAATTTTCTTATGATTTTTTTAATTAAATAATTACTTTATAAAAATAAACTATCATTTAAAGATTTTTTTTAATATGTTCATTGTTACCTAACTGCTTCTATTTAATAGTGCAATGAATTCAGTTATATAAAAGATAAAACATTGCTGGGCAGTGGTGGCACATGCCTTTAGTCCCAGCACTTGGGAGGCAGAGGCAGGTGGATTTCTGAGTTCGAGGCCAGCCTGGTCTACAGAGTGAGTTCCAGGACAGCCAGGGCTACACAGAGAAACCCTGTCTTGAAAAACCAAAACGAAAAAAAAAGAGAAAGATAAAACATGTCGCCATTAATCTCAAAAAAAAAAAAAAAGTTTTTCTTTTTTAGGTATATTTAAATTAAGAATATAATTAAAGGAGTTCTCATTTATTTCTTTTAAAAAAATGTTTAGCTTTTTTTCCCCTAAAAGATATCTGTCTCTTTCAGTTTATCTGTACAAATCTGAGAGACATTGAGAAAGACCTAAGTATTAGTTTTGTTATCAATTAAACTGTATTCATCAGCTACTGAAGTTAGTAATTCTTCTGAATTATCTTAAATATATAAGCTTAATCTAAACTACTCTCTTTTGCTCATGCGAAGGGTTCAACAAATACAATTACTGGGACGGGATATGAAGGGACCTGCTCATGATAAGCTCTGGAACCAGTTAGAAGCTGAAATACATTTGCATCGCCACAAAACTGTCATCCGAGCCTGCATAGGGCGCAATGACTTGAAGCGGCCCATGCAAGCACCCCCAGGCCACGTAAGTCCCCCTCGCACTCAGCCTCTTCCTAGCTTCATCTCTTCTTCTCTGTTCTCTCTTTCCTTCTATTAGTGTTTGAAACTTTTATTTAATTAGATAAAAAGGGAGTTTGACTTGATTACAGTAGTTACATACTTAAAAGGTTCAGCTACCCAAAGGAATTTTGGGTGTTTTTCAGACTTCTCTAAGAGTGGTATTACTTCGAACAGCCCTTTCCAGCAAACACATATTGCTGTACTTCAGACTGTATTTCAAAGTTTTCCTGTATCATGATTGAGTGTGCTTAAATTTGATATAAACTTATTTGTGATAAGTTATATTTGGGAAAAGTTTTCAAGGGAATTTTTGGTACCTACCCCCAAACACAGACTCTGAAATAACATTTACATTTATTTGGCCTTCAGTTACGATAGAATTTGAAGTCTGTATCCAGTTTTCCACTTCACAGTCACCACTGTAAAGGAGCCTTAGTAAGTCCTTGTTAGCTAACATAGACTAACCATAGCAGTTCAGTCTGTGAAGCACACTTTCCCGGTGGTCTACACATTTTAGTACCAGCTGCACATGGCCTTTGCTGTTCTGTTGCTGTGGTGGAGCACTGCGGTCAAGGCAGCTTACAAAAGGAAGCATTTGATTGGGGGCTTGTCACAGTTTCAGAGGGTGAGTCTGTGAGCGCCATGATGGGAGCACAAGGGTGGGCGGGCAGGCACGGCCCTGGAGCAGTAGCTAAGAGCTTCCACTGACCCACAGCCAGCCAGCAGAGAGGGGCAAGGCCACACCTCCTAATCCTTCCTTTACACTCTACCAACTGGGAGCCAAGCTTAAATATATGAGCCATTCTCATTCAAACCACCACAGCTTTAAACAGTAAAATAATCTGTTACCTCCACAAAAGTTATATTGTCGGCCGCCTTTCCCATCCAGCGGAAATAAGGAGGCAACAACGAGCTCTTCTCCATGCAGTTTAATCAGGAACCTTCATTTTTACTTCTTCTCTAGCTAGCTTCTTTTATATTCTTCTATATCTTCTTTTTACATCTTACTAGTTACATCTTTCTACTTTCTTCTTACTCCTTTTTCCTACTTACTCCTATTCCCTACATCTTACTACATACATCTTACTTCTTATTCTTATATCTTCTATCTTTACATCTTACTTACTCACTATTCTTACATACATCTTACTTCTATATCCACATACTTACTCCTATCTATTACAACTTACTTCTATCCTTACATACTTACTCCTAATTATCACATCTTACTTACTATCACTCCAGCCCCCAGCCCTTGTGGGTTAAATACTTTCCCTGGTCCCAATCAGCTACGTGGCAAAGCATAATAGGCTACGAGAAATCATGCCAGCTTGTATCACAAACTGGAGGCACTCAGCTTTTCCAACTAAGGCTTGTTTATCACAATGCTCTCTGCTCTGACCAGAGACCAGGTGTTCAGTATATATGTAGGGTGGCAGCTGCGGCTCCCCACATATTATAAGAAGAATAGTAGCACATAGTGAGGAACAGGACCACAGTGCATAGATATGTCACCGTCTTCTAGAGCCTGACACTCCGTATTAACTTTGAGGTCCAGTAGGTCTGAGAAACAGGCTATGAGGGGGACACAATAGTTGGTGTGGCAGTGTATCAGAGTGACAAAGCATACTCAAACAGCTTTGTGACATCAGCTAACTAACTAGTCAGCCAGAAAATCAGAGTCACTTTACATTAAATATAGGAGTCTTACATTGGTAGTTATGAACCTTTTAAATAAAATAGTGAACACAGTAGTGTGGTATTGTGCCCGGCTACCTCGGTCAGAGAGACAGTGGTGATCCAAGGAGAAAATGAGAAAAGCTTGGGAAGTAACATTGGGAAGGAAGGGCAGCTTTGAGAGAATTCGATTGAGGGGCCTTGCCTGAGCTAAGTTCTTCACAACAGATGGTTAAAGAGAGGAAGATCAAAGCTTTGCTTTGGCTATCCAAGTGTACTTTGGCTTGTACTAATAAAGGAAGAACAGGAAAATGAAGGTCTGTGGGAGGAAAGATGGCATCACTTCTAGACAGTAGTGTTTGAGGTTTGGGTGTAACACATAAGAAATCCATCCAGTTGGGTGTATGGATGGAACTCAGGAAAGAAGTCTGGAGTTGCAGAAATATTAGGCAGGCTGTGCTCTTTGGTGTCATTGAAATCATGGAAGTCAGTAGCCAAGGGAAGCATGCACAAACTAACCAGGAGTAGGAGGCGAGGAGGAGTCTCGGTGTGGAGGAAGAGAGTATGCCACAAAGAAGGACTTCTGGTGCAGTCAGCTTAGCTCCCCTGGGAAAGTAAGAACAAGAGAGGACAGAGGGAGCTTCAGAGGGTGTTTATTGACCCCTGACAACCTTTTGCAGGGTTCTAGTACGGTAGTGACTAAAAAGTGCTCATTGGATTCAGCTATATTTTTACAAGTGACCAACCATAAAGAAAATCTCAGGCTAGGAACAAAGTCTTAATCACAGTGACCAAAGAAATGTTGGAGACAAAGAAGTATGTGTGGAGGCTAGAAGATAATGACTTAGAAAGACAGGGAAAGATTGAGAGGGGCTGGGTTGGAGCTTTTTTTGTTTGGTTTATTTTGGGTTTGGAGATTTGGTTTGTCAGAATTTTAAAAACTGGAAGATGCTTAGAATGTATTTACTTGCTGAGTTGAAAAGGAGCTTAGTACAAAGAAAAAGATCAAAGGGAGCAGAGGGAGCTGAGTAGGGTCAGGGCAAGTGCAGAGTGTTTGCTTAGCATGCAAAACAATCTTAGGGGGCTGGTGAGATGGCTCAGTGAGTAAGAGCACTGACTGCTCTTCTGAAGGTCCTGAGTTCAATTCCCAGCAACCACATGGTGGCTCACAACCACCCGTAATGAGATCTGACGCCCTCTTCTGGTGTATCTGAAGACAGCTACAGTGAATTATGCTGGAGCGATCTGGGAGGATCGAGCAGAGGTCCTGAGTTCAATTCCCAGCAGCCACACACATAATAGCTCATGGCCATCTGTACAGCTACAGTGTACTCATACACATAAAAATAAATAAAAAAATAAATCTTAAAAAAAAAAAACAATCTTAGGTTTGAACTAAAAAAAATCGAGGAAGGTCAAAGAAAGAACAATTAATGGAATAAGTACTATATTTAACAGGTAGATTGTAGAACACTAGGGAATAAAAAGTAATTGATGTTCAAACTGATAAAAATTGACAGTTCTGGAACTGGTGAGATGGCTCAGTGGTTAAGAGCACTGACTGTTCTTCTAGAGGTCCTGAGTTCAATTCCCAGCAACCACATGGTGGCTCACAACTATTGGTAATGGGATCAGATGCCCTCTTCTGGTGTGTCTGAAGACAGCAACAGTGTACTCACATACATTAAATAAATAAATATCTTTAATAAATTGTCAGTTCTAAAAATCCCTTAACATTTATTTAAATCCCTAAAGATATTTTCTAGTGAAGATACATGGTTACTACTTTATTTCTTGAAGATACTTATTTATAAATAGGTTCCTGGTAATTTTATAATGTCCTATTATATATATATATATATATATATATATACACACACACATGCATACATATATACACACATATACATATATATATATATATATACATATATTTGCAAAAGGTGAAAAAAATCATCTATAAATTTTACCATATCAGCATTTTCATCTCATCTTTTAAGTTCTATAGTATATATCTATACCAGGAGATTGATAATGGTTTCTAAAGGCAAGTCAGTAACATGAGTTTTGCTTGTTTTACTACTTATTTAAATAACACTATTTTTTTTCTCTTTTTCCCTGCAATAAGGATCAAGACTCTTTGAAGAAAAGCCAGGGAGTTGGTCCAATTAGAAAAGTTGTTCTCCTTAAGGAAGATCATGAAGGCCTTGGCATTTCCATTACAGTAAGAAGGAGTGCTTCCGTGTCCTTATGGCATTTGTCTGATAGGAACAGGGTCCTTTGTTGGCATCATCTGGGGAAACAAAATGTTCTGGATATCCTTGAAAATAACTGAATTTTTCAAAGCTTAAGCAGCAGCACTTTTGCATAAAACCTTTTTGTGTATAAAGAAAGAATCTTATAATTTAGAAGTCCCTTTAGGAAGTGTAGTTCAACATTTTCAGTACACGGGCAGTGGTGGCACACACCTTTAATCCCATCACTTGGGAGGCAGAGGCAGGAGGATTTCTGAGTTCGAGGCCAGCCTGGTCTACAGAGTGAGTTCCAGGACAGCCAGGGCTATACAGAAAAACCCTGTCTCGAAAAACCAAAAAAAAAAAAAAAAACATTTTCAGTACAACTGGGAGCAGACAAGAACATGATACAAAGACATATATGCAGGCAAAACACCTATATACATAAAATTTTAAAAAAATTTAAAGTAGAAATAACATACATAAGCTATATTATTGTACCAATTATTTTATTTCTTCAATTCAATATTACATATTTTTATATTTTGGAAATTGATACTTCTCTTGCAAACTTATCTTGGTTAAAGCTGGATGTGATGACACATGTCTTTAATTCCAGCACTTGGGAAGCAAAGCCAGGTGGATATCTGAGTTCAAGGCCACTGGTCTACATACTGAGTTCCAGGACAGCCAAAGCTACATAGAAAGGCACTGTCTCCAAAAAAGGGGGGGAGGGGACCTGGTTATACATAAAGCAATTGGTCTTATTATACATATTTTAGTCACTCTTCTATTGCTCTGAAGAGACATAATGACCAAGGCAACTCTTAGAAAAGAAACCATTTAACTGCAACTTACTTTAGTTTCAGAAGTTTAGTCCATTATCACAACATGCATGGCACTACAGCATTAGCTGAGAGCTGTATCCTGATCTGCAGGTCAAGAGAGAGAAAAACACCAAGCTTTTGAAAACTCAAAGCCCACCTCTGGAAACACACTTATTCTGACAAGGCCACACCTGCAAATCCTTCTAACCGGTTCGAACATTTCTATTCCCTGGGGACTAAGCATTCAATGTATGAGCCTATGGGGCCATTCTTATTCACCACTACAATACATAACAATTTAGATTTGACAGAAGTGCTTTAGAAGGGACCACAAGATGGCTCAAAGTGCTGTGGAACACTAGTGTACCACTTGTTTTTAATGTTTAAGAAATGAGGCTATGCTGGGCGGTGGTGGCGCACGCCTTTAGTCCCAGCATTTGAGAGGCAGAGGCAGGCAGATTTCTGAGTTCGAGGCCAGCCTGGTCTACAGAGTGAGTTCCAGGACAGCCAGGGCTATACAGAGAAACCCTGTCTTAGAAAAACAAAAGCAAAAACAAAAACCAAAAAAAAAATAAAAATAAAAATAAAAAACAAGAAATGAGGCTATTGTAGTTGTTTAGGCTGTTTTAGTTTTGGGGTCTTTAATGAGTTCAGAACACCGTCTGGTGTTAGTCATTGTACTCAGAGGTGCCTCTTTACTAGTGAGTAAAATTTCACCCCGTTCTTACAGAGACTCTGTTTATTGTAATGAATTTTTAAGAAAATGTCTTGTGTCTAGGATGATTTGCAATCATTTTATAAAATATAAAGTAACTTCCACCCTTTGCTATTCTATTGCCAGGGTGGGAAGGAGCACGGGGTTCCCATTCTCATCTCTGAGATCCATCCAGGGCAGCCTGCCGATCGGTGTGGAGGGCTACATGTTGGAGATGCTATTCTAGCAGTAAATGGAGTCAACCTAAGAGACACAAAGCATAAAGAAGCTGTAACCATACTTTCCCAGCAGGTGAATTCTCTTTATGTCATTAAAACTGGTATATAACTTGTCTCTGTTCTTGGAAGCTTATAGACGTCATTTGATCATATTTGTTGAAAAGCCCATAGCTACTTAGCTTTGGACAAATTATGTAAGTCCTCTGTGCAGCAGCTCCTCATCTCTGTGGTGGAAATGGAGCTGTGTGTAATGTGTGTAACTCAGGATAGGATAGGTACTTAAGGTCAACAGCATGAATGACAGACACCTCTTGCCAGTATAGGGTGTCAGAGAATACTGTAGGAGTAGGCTGATTTTAGTCATAGAATATGAACTGTGAAAGGATCCTTAGAATTCCTCTAGTCCAGTTTGGAGGAAGACTGGTTAGTGGTTAAGGGCACTTGCTGCTCTTTCAGAGGATCCAGATTCGATTCCTAGCATTCATATGATGGTCAATAGCCATTTATAATTCTAGTTCCAGGATTGACCCTAAGCCCTCTTTTGCTTCCATGGGCACAGACATTCGTGCAGGCAAAACACACATATACATAATATAAAATAATGATAATAAACATTAAAGTAATTAAATTGCAATTCCTGGCGAGCAGAGGATGTGCTCAGTTGCACAGCAAATGAATTATAGAATAAGAAACCATATTTAGAGTCAGATTTGTTATCTCATATCCTTACAGCCTCTGTTTTCCTCTGGGAATAGAGTTGAGGGAATTAGAACAATGGAGGTAGAACTGGAGATGTTTGGGTCATCAGTGTAGTGTACTAGTGTAGAATAATCGTAGATGAATGTGAATGTACAATCAGCTTTGCTAATCTCTGGTAACACACTTTAATGTAAGAACTACCCTATGGCATCCATTAAATAGCTTCAGTAAAGGGAGGACTTGCTGATAATGGGTTGTTTGTTTGTGTGTTTGTTTGTTTTAGAAAGGTCTTGTATATTAAGCCTGAAATTTGTAATTTGTGTTGGTATGAATTTCCAACCTGTGATACTGCGACCCAGCATTGTCACCTCCAGAGTTTATTCTTTAGAACCAAACAGTGGAGTTAAAAAAAAAAAAAAAAAAAAGACAATGTCAAAACAGTCTTGCAGTATTTTAAGCCAGCTTATGTTTTGTGTTGGGCTATGGTGATAGGCATGGGTACATGCATGTGGGCCATGGGCTGGACATGCTTTAGAGCTTCACTGAAGGCCACTACATAATCTGTCTACCTTCACAAGCGGTTTTGTATTTTTAATTATTTGGGTGCTGAGAATCGAATCTGGGCCCTCTGCAAGAGCAGCAAGTGCACGTAACCACTGACCCTTCTCTCCAGCCTAGCTGAGCTACTTTAAAGCACTGGGCAGCTGGATTTCTAAGGATCCCTTCAGTTAAATTTGTGACTAAAAGAAGTCTACTTGTAGCAGTCTTTTCTCTAAAGCCCTATATTGCTGTGATGCGTCTGTCATTTCATTATGTCATAAGACGGATCTAAGAATGCCGCTATAGTCTCTTAAGTGTTAGTGTTTGCTAAGCTCAGTTTGACTCCTTGTTGGTAACTTGAGAACTGAAAGATTGGCAGCTGTGGTAAAAGAGCTGCAGGTAGGTAATGGTGAATATTAAAGAAAGCAGCCTATAGCACATTCCTCAAGAGTAGGCACAGGAGAGCAGGGGACCGAAGACATTAACTTAGTGGGTAGCAGTCAAAACCAGCAGACTTTCTAGAAAAGACTGGCCATAATTTTCAGAGTTACAAACACAAGGCTAGGATGTGGTGAGTGTAGTTCCAGTAAGTAACAGTTACAGCTTGGAGACTTTTTTGAACTTAAAGTGGTTTATAGTTCCGTACTTGAGCATTAAGTTGTTATTAAAGAATAACAGTGGGCTGGTGAGATGGCTCTGCGGGTAAGAGCACTCGTTGACCGCTCTTCTGAAGGTCCTGAGTTCAAATCCCAGCAACCACATGGTGGCTCACAACCACCCATAATGAGATCTGACACCCTCTTCTGGTGCGTCTGAAGACAGCTATAGTGTACTTGCATATAACAATACATAAATCTTTAAAAAAAAAAAAAGAATAACAGTAAAAATATTACATGTAGCCCAGTGTAGTAAAAGGAGTAAAGAAAGTCCGGCCACAGCAGCATCTTTGCGCTTGCTTGGGCTCTAGGGAAAGCTGCATGTTCTCCTCACTGTTCATCAAGGCTGCTCACTTAGGAGAGGAGACAAGTGGGAATGCTCTGCAGAGTCAATAAAAGCTATCATTTTATACAATAAATATAGTAATTACTGTTATTCCTAAATAAATAGCATTATTAACGATGTTGTCTTTCTCAGTAAAAAGAAAAATTTTTTTTTTAAAAAAAGGTTTATGGCTTACTAAAAAGCTGGGTATAATCCCAGTTTGGATAAACTGAGGCAGGAGGATTACTGCAAGTTTGGATCTAGTTTAGGCAAGCTAGAGGTTAGCTTAGGCTACTGAATAGGTTCCTATTTTAAGGGGGAAAGTACTTAGTGGGGAACTATAAGTCATAGTAATTTCTTGAACTAGCAAAGTTTGTTTAATTCCCTTATATACAAGTTTACTTAATATCAGCTTAAATGGATTTGCTAGATTGCTGGTAAAGTAAAAGATGTCTTTAAACTGAACAGTTGTTCAAGATTCTGTAAATTTAATAGTTAAGCATTGTTTTTGTTTTTGATATATTATTTAAATTCTGTGGTCAGGCCCAGGAGTAGTGGCATATACCTAAGTATATGAATCCTTTCTCTTAAGAAGTGGAAGTAGGGGCTGATGAGATGGCTCAGTGGTTAAGAACACTGACTGTCCTTCTAGAGATCTTGAGTTCAATTCCCAGCAACCACATAGTGGCTCAAAACCATCTGTGATGGTATCTGATGCCTTCTTCAGGTGTGTCTGAACACAACTACAGTGTACTCATATAAATAAAAATAAATCTTAAAAAAAAAAAGAAGAAAGAGAGAAGTGGAGGCAGGAAGGTCAGGAGTTGTAGCTCACGCTCAGCTTGCAGATTCAAGGCCAGCCTGGTCTACTGAGACCTTGTCTGAGTGGATGGATGCTTTGATTGGTAGAAGGAACTCCCTGGTAGAGAAGATCCATGGAGTGCCCTGGCTGCCCCAGCCTCCCCCGCCTGACTGGAAAGTAGCAGGACCTGCCTGCTCCTCCTCTCAGTGCCTGTTCCTAGAGAGAATTCTGTTGTGCTTGTGATCACAGTGACTTGACTTTCTGTTTTAGAGAGGAGAGATTGAATTTGAAGTGGTCTACGTGGCTCCTGAAGTGGATTCTGATGATGAGAATGTAGAGTATGAAGACGAGAGTGGACACCGCTATCGTCTGTACCTTGACGAGTTAGAAGGAGGTGGTAATTCTGGTGCTAGTTGCAAAGACAGCAGTGGCGAAATGAAAGTGTTACAAGGTAAAAATCACTCCAAAGTTTATTATGACTGTATTAGTTATTAATGATTTTTTTTCTTTTGGTTATTAGAGACAGAGACCAGGCTGGCCTTGAACTTGGAGATTTGCCTGCCTCTGCCACCTAAGTGCTAAGATTAAAGTTGTGCATGGTTGCTGCCACCACCTAACTTATTAATAATATTTGAATGTAAAAGCCTCAGTATTCTTCAATAACATGCTAACTGATACAGAACAAAAGGCATGAATCGTCAGTCTTGCAGTTTTCCTATGTTCCACTAGTTTACATGTTCTCTAGTTCATTTTGGCTAAGATGCTTGAAAAACAAAGATTCAAATTTTCTAGACTCTGAAACAAAACCCAACAGGTGTCTAAACGCAGAATCTTCTCTCATAACATGAGGAGTTAGAGCTTAGGAACTGTGGGTCAGTGGTTAAACTGATGTCTGTGATTACTAACCAGATCACAATATAGGACCCTCGAGATTTTTACTTTGGTATTTATAAGAGAGAGATGCTAGTGCTTCCTTTGGGTAGAACGTTGTTTTCCAGTTACCCAGGTGTCCGGGAGTCACTGGGCCCTTTTGAGAGGCGTGTGGGCTGAGGAGCTTTGCCTGGTAACACTGTGATGAAACAGTAACAATTTATTTTTAGATAAAATTGGCATTTGGTGATAAAGCTGTAAAACTTACTATTTTTTATTAAATGTTAATTCTTGAGTACATTGCTTATTTTGGTTCACTTTTTGAGACAGCATCTCACTGTCTAGCCTGGGCTGCTCTGACTTTACAAGCCTTCCTAGCAAGTGCTGCCCATCACAGGCATGCATCACAGGCATGCATCACAGGCCCGGCCCACTCTCATCCTTATGTTTTTAGTGTTCTTTGCCTAAGCCCCAATGCCAGTCGATTGTGTACATTGCATTTTACTCTTCCAGTTGATGAGATGCAAGTGTGTCTGTCACTGACCCAGCACACTGCACAAAGGTGCTAGTCTTAACAATACAAGTCCTGTTTAGATTACTGACTTTTTGGAAGAATGACTGACAGGTGAACATTGTCTTCAAATTTTATAGTCTGTTACTTTAAAGAAGACAGTTGAGAGTATTGATTGCCAGAAATATGGGCTCTTAAGTGAAAATTACTTTTCTAGAACATCACTTAAATCCCCATGAGCTTGACTGGTTTCCAAATGTAAGGTTGTAAGGAACTGGATGGACACATTAATTGATACAGTTCTTACACAGTGCAGTAAAACATGTCAGGATTTGAGTTGCTGCTTACTGCAGCAATCAGTGGTTTTCATAGGACCTGTGTGTAATTTTACAAAGTTGTATGTATTTACCTTCACAGTGCAGGCTAGGCAAGAAAACTCTAATGTAACTGTGTGTTGATAATTCCTCAAGTTCTACATTGTTGGATTTCGGTGGAGTACTAGATAGAGAACATTGGCAGTTATTTGAAAAAAAAAACAGTTAAAATGCTCCTAGCCAGCTACACTTCTGTGAAGCTGGTTCTTCATGCACTTGGGTTTTTCTTGAGACAGGGTTTCTCTGTGTAGCTCTGGCTGTCCTGGAACTCACTCTGTAGACCAGGCTGGCCCGGAACTCAGAAATCCACCTGTCTCTGCCTCCCAAGTGCTGGGATTAAAGGCGTGTGCCACCACTGCCCGGCTCTTCATGTACTTGTAACAGTAAATAAAAACCTAGATGTAAATCCAGCTGCCTTGGTAAAGCCAGTTACTAGGACCAAAGAGATGGTGGCTGAGAGGTTAAAAGCACTTGCCACTCTTGTGGAGGACTAGAGTTCAGTTCCCAGCAGCCACACTGTGCAGCTCACAACCTACTATAACTTCAGCTCCAGTGAATCTGGTGCCTTCTTCTGGTCTCCACAGGCATTAAGACATGTATTCTTATATACACACATACATAAAAATAAATCTGTTATAAATGTTTTTAGAAATAAATAGCAAGCAGCACTTCGAAGTCAGAGGTAGATGAAACTGAGTTTGGGGCTAGCCTGATCTACAGGCTGAGTTTCAAGACAGCCAGAACTATACACAGTGAGACTCTGTCTCAGTTGAGGGAGGAGGATGGGGGATAGATAGACTATTGTCTCATTTTTTGTCAGAACTCTAGTGTTGAGCTGCTCTCCCATGGCCCCATTGTTATTTTACTGTCATGGGTATTAAAAAACCTGTTCCAAGATGATGATGGGGTGGCAGGGGTGGAGGGGGGTTGGGGCACAAACCTTTAATCCTAGCACTCAGGAGGCAGAGGCAGGTGGATCTCTGTATTCAAGGGTAGACTGTTCTACAGAGTGAGTTCCTGGACAGCCAGGGCTACACAGAGAAACCCTGTCTGGTAAAAACAAACAAACAAACAAACAAACAAAAAGTTCCTTACATTTTTTTTTTTTTTTTTTTACTGGATGAAGCAGAAAGTGCTTTATCACAACTTTATTGTTGTTCTTATTTTTATACCATCTAAAGATTAGTGATCACATGTTTTTTAAGCACTTTTACATTCCATAAGTTCATAGTAATTTTAAGGCAGTAGTTTCTATCATAGGTCGATAAGGCTTAAGGAGTTACAGCAGAGCTGTTTGCAAGTCTTTCCATTAAGACCAGTACTTGACTAGACATTCACTAAATGTTTTCTAGCTCCATATGTTCATTTTTAAGTTTAAAGCAGTAATTTTATAGCCTTGGTTAGAAAACTTTTCTTACCTATGTAAACTTACAAACACTTAAAACATGAAATATGACTCAGCAAAGTGCATGGCATACAGCATATCACTGTTAAGTGAGTCAGATGATGAAAACTTTACCTTTGGTAGGTTTGAGATCTTCCTAGGACTCCTAGGCTGGCCAGGAACTCCTTGTGTAGACCATGCTGTCCTTGAACACAGGATCTTCCTGCCTTAGCCTCCCACGTGTTGAAATGACAGGCATGCACTACCAAGCCTGGCTAAAACATATCCATTGATTATTGTTCAATGTAGGTCTTTCTAAGCTTGCTTAGTGGGTTTTTCAGTCGATCATATTTACTTAAAACCCCATTATATGTTTGGTAAATGAATCAAAATTTATTTTAATATTTAGCTAAACATTATCTTGCCAACAGATTGTTTAGCAGTCAACTAGCATATAGTTCAACGAATTGAAGTTAAATAATATGGAAGCAAAATATTAAACTTAAGGTATTTGCATTTCAGTAGATAATTGTATAAATACAATTGGGTTTTTATAACTTAACATGTCAACCCTAAGTTTTTTAGAAAGCTGGATAGATTTATTTCACAACTTTCAGGTAACTTCAATAGTTAATATTTTAAAAATGTATATGATGAGCCGGGCGGTGGTGGCACACGCCTGTAATCCCAGCATTTGGGAGGCAGAGGCAGGTGGATTTCTGAGTTTGAGGCCAGCCTGGTCTATAGAGTGAGTTCCAGGACAGCCAGGGCTATACAGAGAAACCCTGTCTCGAAAATCCAAAAAAAAAAAAAGTATATTATGGTTCCTATCTGCTATAAGATGAAAGAATTCCATAAGCACTATTGATTTGATCAGAGCAATGTTAGTTTGCCTTTTGTCGTTGCTTTTAATGTCATTGAACATTTTTTCTTAGTAAAATTGTAAAACTTAGACAGTATTTTCAGCCGGAAGTACATGGTGTTTCTACTGTTCTTGTCTCCCAGGGTATAACAAGAAGACAGTGAGGGATGCACATGAGAATGGGGACGTTGGGGCTGCGGGTGAGAGCCCCCTGGACGACACCGCCGGGAGAGCGGCTCATCTGCACAGCCTGCATCAGAAGAAGGCCTACTAATTCACCCCAGACGCGCTGCTGTGGGACTCTTGGAATGTGAGGCACTAGAGAAGATGGTGACAAAGACCGCACAAGATCAGGGAGGCTGTGTGTTGCCTAGAGAAAGGCGGGAACCTCAGGGCTTCATGTGAACAATTCTAAGTGCATAAACCCCTGCTCTCTGTGGTATACCTTAATTAACTATTGCATGGAAGGCAATTTTGATTTTCCTGGAATCTAAGCACCAAAGCATGTGTTTCCCAAAGGGGTATTACTAGGCTCTTACAGGCCAAGTGGATGCTACTTCATTTGGCTCCTTTTCATGTTTAACAGGACAGTGCTGACTGGAATTGTCTGAGTACCCTTTAAATACAGCAGAGTAAATGATACCATGTATTCCCTAAGGATAACTGTGGAACTCCAGATGTAGGGCTTGACTCAGTGAATTGCAGAAATCTAGGTTAACATTTTTGCTTAACTGAAAATTTGCTTCAGTTTTTTTGTTTTTTTTTTGTTTTTTTTTACAAAGTGTATTGTACATTCCTGATACCTAAATTAATTACTATCTAAATCATTATGATGAGTTCGCTCTCCAGTTAACTCAAGTGCAGTACAAAATGGTTTTCTTTAGGCAATCCTGTATCAATCAATGCTGCTTTAGAAATAGATTGGGAAAAGTTACTGTACATTTGACTTTGGATTTTTAAAGGAAACACAGACGAGTGAAAAATGCCTGTTTTCAATTATGTTGATCTGTGTGCATGGTATTGGAGCATTACACCGTCAGTGTTTAGTCCCAAATGTTAATTGTCTGGAATCCACAAAAGACAG
Source organism: Mastomys coucha (assembly GCF_008632895.1). NCBI lineage: Eukaryota > Metazoa > Chordata > Mammalia > Rodentia > Muridae > Mastomys > Mastomys coucha. The sequence goes on from NW_022196909.1 coordinate 19,284,274, forward strand.
TTTTATACATTTTTGAGTTGTTCCCAAGCTTTGTCTTGTGATAGTCAGGAACGTTAGTATGTCATGAAATACATTGTGTTCAAATAGCAGTTGGCTTTAAGTACCTGACTTGCCAATCATATAAAAAGCCAGGGGCCAAGGTAGGCAAGGTGAGGTAAAGACATTTTGGTAGAGTGAGCATATTGGTTTTCATATCAGTATATGTTTGACTGAAGCAATACTCGTGTGCAGACTCTGTAAACATATTAGTTCTCTCGTATCAGAACTAAGCTCAGAGTGCCTGCCTCCTCCTTTCCTGGCCTAAGACAATTGCACCCTGCCGGGCAAAGTCAAAATACTGTGTTTAAAGAGCTGTGATTTTTGCTAAGTCACTGTTTTAAAGGATTTACACCTAAGGGAATCTTAAGTGGGAGAAGCCTACATATCTAGGGCTTTTACAATATCAGTATCTTCTTTCTTGGTATGCTTGTTTTTCCCAGATGCATTATATATTTGTTCAAAGTTAAATCTATAAAATGTATATACTTTATTTTGTGATTTTGCTATTTATAAATTTCCTTTTTAACTGTTGCTCATTTACGGTCTCTGGGTGGTTTCGTTCTCCATAGGATCACCATGTTAACTGGTAACTAGAAGTGCACTTCGTACGTATACTGTTACTGATACCTTGTAGTGTAACATTGCCTGTAAACAAGGTTAGTATTTTAATTGTACAAATGAATAAACACGTTACATATTACTGTTTGCTCCTGATAGGCTAGGCCTCTTAAGAGAAGGATTGTTTTTTTCCTCATGTATTCCTTCCATGCCAAACACATACCCCAATGCATGACTTGAGACCTTCAAAGTAGGTGGTAGCCAGTGTATTCATTTAAGGAAAAAAAGATCCATGGCAACAGATCTGAAACCATGTTGTTGCTCCTATACCCTTTCAACCTTGCCTGGGAATGGCCATGGCTGCTTTCTTTTCCTTTTTCTTCAGAGATTATATGCCTTATATCCTATGACTCAATCGCTAGGAAATGCAAGCTATAACCCTTTGAATTTCTTAAGATCTTCACAGCAAATGTGAAAGCAGAGTTTTAGAAAATGGACGAGCATCTTTGTGTGCTGCCTACGAGGGACTGTGTGAGATGGGTACAGAATATCTTTAGAAAGAGTAGTTTGTGGTCCTGCCGGTCCATCTATCCATCTCTGCTGTCTGCTTTGGAAGCATAGGAGAGCGCAGTGGCCTGAATGCTGCTCTGAGAGCATCCTGATCCTCTCCCAGGCTCACTGGGAGTTCACTTCAGAATGTGTGCTCCCAAAGCCCTAAGTGAAGAGTCGTTTTTATATGTCAGGTTCATAGGAAAGATGCCCATATAACACTGAATCTTCTTGAACAAAGCCAAAAAATGGAGGTGGGGGGGAGCTGTTCAAAGCCATTACAATGAAAACGTGTGGAGTGGAACATGAGAGGTGTGTGTGCTGACATAGTCACACTTAATGTGCGAAATTAATTTGTCTTCTGCAGGTCTCTGTTCTGAACATGACGGAAGTGACACATTTGGGTTAGGGATTATTGTTAAATTAAATTTAAGAGAGATGAAGAGCTTGCAAGTCTTTTGATTAGAATTAAACAATTACAAATAACAACCTGTCCATGGTGCTGGAATAGGTCCCCACAGCGAGGGGCTTACGTTGTTTTCATATTTTAAAAGAAAAATATATTGATTCACATATAAGGTGATTTATGATAATTGTATTATATCTAGTTGAGATTCATATTCTTAATTAGCCTGTAAATAAAAATGACATATTCTACACTAAAGTGGTATTGATTAGATTTGAAGGAAAATAAATGTTTTCTCTTTCGTTCACATTAAATATTTTGGTTTATTGTGGGTTCTGAGTAGCTCCTGAGACTTGTACCAGTGTGTCATGAAATACCCAAAGGCTGAATCCAAATGTTGAGGTAGAGTTTTGTACGCTGTAGCTGTCTTCAGACAATCCAGAAGAGGACGTCAGATCTCATTACGGGTGGCTATGAGCCATATGGGGTTTGAACTCAGGACCTTCAGAAGAGCAGTCGGTGCTCTTAACTGCTGAGCCATCTCTCCAGCTCCTGAGGTAGAGTATTATAGGTTGGGTAGAAATTGTTTAGTCTTAACTGTTTCATCTTTTTTTTTTTTTTTTTTTTTTTTTTTTTTTTTTTTTTGGTTTTCTGAGACAGGGTTTCTCTGTGTAGCCCTGGCTATCCTGGAATTCACTCTGTAGACCAGGCTGGCCTCGAACTCAGAAATCCACCTGCCTCTGCCTCCCAAGTGCTGGGACTAAGGCGTGCGCCACCATGGCCTGGCTGATTCTCTAAGGAAAAGTCTCTCCCAGAATTCACCCCCTCAGGCTGTTGCTCGGTTTGTGAGGTATAAAAACGGACCTACGTTTTTTTAATTGATCAATGCTGTATTTTAGAAAGGTTACAATCTATCTACCTTGAAGAAGAAGAAAGAAAAGGTGTCATGGTGTGGGGAGCCGTGAAGCTTGAGAGGCATTCGCCATGACAAGATGGCGCCTACTTCCGCTGTCGAGTAAACAACTGTTTGCGCATGTGCGTGGAGTGAGAGGACGCCATGTCACGGCCCATTCTGGGGTGTTACGTAGGGTAATGAGCGAACAGCCAATCATGGGCAGACACGCCATGCTGTGGCGGACACGCCTCACTGTGGTGTATATAAGCAGTGCAGATTTTGGGCTCGACCTCTTTTTCCCTCTGGGAGAGGGCAGTAAATGTGTCGCTGCAGAAGGAACCTAGTGTGTCCGCGTGTCTTCTTCCCGGTGAGAAGACTGTGCGGGCTACATCATGGCATTACAGATTACCATGTGTTGTTGGTGATAAACATTTTGTTTGACAGTAAATGATTTTCAGGTCGTCTGGAGCCATAGGCACCCTTGCAGCCCTTGCAGCAGAGCACATCTCTTGACACTTCCAGCAGGAGGACATTTAGCTGGCTGGGGACCCAGCTGCCTCAAATTGAGATTGTCTGTGTTCAGGCTGAAGCCGTGCCTCTTCAGGTGACTGCTGGTCGGCTACTGACCAGGACAAAGACCCCTTGAGTCATGGAGACTGCAAGGAAGACTCTCTACCTTATACTTAAAGTTGCATTCGCAGTCTGTGCTCCTCCGATCACGCACACACTTTGTGGTTGGCTTGCCTCCAACCCCCACTTGTTTTCATATCACCAGCTAATAAACCTGTTGCGTAAGTAGCTGACCCAGCCAGATGCGGATACTTAACACCCAACGAATGGACTGAAGTCCCCTATGGTTGAATTAGGAAAAGGCTGGAAGAAGTTGAGGAGGAGGGCGATCCAATAGGAAGACCAGCAGTCTCAGCTAACTTGGACTCCTGAGATCTCTCAGATACTGAGACACCAACCAGGCTGCGTACATCAGATGATATGAGGCCCCCGACACATATACAACAGAGGAATGCCGGGTCTGGACTCAGTGAGAAAAAACATACCTAACCCTTGAGAGAGACTTGAGGCTCCAGGGAGTGGAGAAGCCTGGCGGGGTTTGGGGGACATCTTCTTGGAGATGGAGGGTGAGGAATAGGATGAGGAACTGTGGACCAGAAGGGGGATAACAGCTGGACTGTTAAAAACAATAGATTAAAGATAATATTTAAAAAAAAAAAAGTGTTCATTTCAGCTGAATACCTCTAGTGCTGACACAGGAGCATGGCTCGGTTGCTAAATGTTTCAAAGGTCATATACTGGAAATTATGAGCATAGTAGGGCCACTATGTCATTCTGAGGGCCATTTGTGTGTGTCTTCTGGTCAGTGTATAACAAGGTTTCACCATTTTTTAACTAGTAGGAGGTTCACACACCTGAACTTTCTATAAAAACAACAGGATTTGTGTTGCTCCCTTTCAGGGCATTTGAAATTTTAGTACGTGCTAGGCAGTGGGTAGCTACTAGCAGACGCTATAAAATGTGCTCTAAACAATTTGAGAGCCTACCCTCATATTGTACGTACGGTGTATCTGTCATCAGAGCTCATTTTCTCTTCGTGTGTCTAAGCGCATATTAAAATAGTCTTTATTAAGCCTATCTGTGGTCATAGGCTCAGGCAAGCGTCCCCCGTAAGTAGTGCTTTGCATGTGGATGGTACACGCCTGTTCAGCAGCATTGGGATAAATCCTGGTTATGAGCCGGATCTTGTCCTCAGACCTGTGGCCCTTTTGCAAATAGGTCATCTTGGGGGCTGTTCTTGGAGACTCCTCAAGTAGTATAACCGGGGAAAGATCCGTAAGGAGAACTCTCTGGGAAGTTCAGCAATGTGGGTGTTAGGAAAACATGATGACAGGGTCACAAGAGCAGAGGTGGCTGATCCCATTAGATTGTGTTGGTGAGCTGCTGCTGAAGGATAGGTGGGGAGGCTGTCATCGGATTGCCACTATCCAGTATCTCAACAGGAGAGCTAGACCTCAGGAAGGGGAGAGAGTTTGGAGGAAGCCTCCCTCCTACAGGGAGAGGACTGAAAGCGGGCATTCAACTGAGCTGTCTCAGAACAGCTAATCCTTAAATCCAGTGGGGAAGTGTAGAGCCTTGAAACACATGAAGATATTTTGAATGGATGCCCCTGAGGGTGGTGACTGCCGATCCTCCTGGACTGCTTGATCTTGTAAAGTAGCCCATGTCTCCTATTATAACCTCTTGTAACAGTGACTCATCCTTGAGGGCTGGAGAGATGGCCCGGTGGTTAAGAGCATTGACTGCTCTTCCGGAGAGCCTGGGACCACTTCCCAGCACCGATACGGCATTTCACAACTGTCTGTAAGTCCAGATCCAGTGGATCCCTTATCTCTGCAGACATCCATGCAGGCAAAACACCAGGGCACATTTTTTTTTCGAGACAGGGTTTCTCTATGTAGCCCTGGCTGTCCTGGAACTCACTCACTAGACCAGGCTGGCCTCGAACTCAGAGATCCACCTGCCTCTGCCTCCCAGGCGCTGGGATTAAAGACGTGTGCCACCACCGCCCGGCAACCAGGGCACATTTTTAAAAACCATTTAAAAAGACATTAAAAAGTAGCCCACTTTTCCTATTAAAACCTCACATTTAGAGATTGCTATTACTACCCCATATGCTGAAACAGTAGGCGCCCTCTTACCCCCTGCTGGTGAGCATATAAGTAGGGTTAAATCCAAGCAACACTTAACTGAAGATACACAGTGTAAGAGAATACGAATCCACAAGAAGTGTTAGGATTAAGCTGGCATGGTGGCATAGTCAGACTTAGTTTCCCCCACCAACCAATGTTATAGTTAGTATATTCTGCCAAGAACCAATGGGGTGCTTCAAAGAGGAGAGTACCTGATCAAGGAATATAGAAAAAGAATCCTAGCTGCAGGGATGGGGGGAATCGATTGACTTTAGAAAAGGATGTTGATGGGAAGCATACTTAACCATAAGGATGCAAAACTCAGAGGAGGAGAAAGGGAAGATACGCTGCTGGGTATAACTTTGCTCCTCCAGAGCTGATATGCTAATATGAAACCGATTAAGACAAAAAAGCATTTGGAATAGAGATTGTTTTTTACAGTTTACCTCAAACTTGAAATAATTCTAACCTTGTTACTTTCTAATGTTACTTTCTAATGCTGTGATAAAGGCATCAATGCATGATCAAGCCAACAGAGGACTTAATTTGGGGGCTTGTGTTTTTAGTTTGAGGCCATACCCATCATAGCACAGAACGTGGCAGGAGGCAAGCATGACGTTAGAAGTAGCTGAGAGCTTATACACTGACCCCCAAGCATGACAGAGCTAACTGGGAATGAATGGGCTTTTGAAACCTCAAAGTCCACCATTAGTTACACTCCTCTGACAAGGCCCACACCTCCTGATCCTTCCCAAACGATTGCACCTACTGGGGAATAAATACTCAAATATGGGACTGTCTACTGGGGGTCATTCTTGTGCAAACCACCACACCTTGTATACACCTACTTAAAATATATAAAGGGAGGGGCCAAGATGGCTCAGTAGGTAAAAGCACTTGCCTCAAGCTTGATGGCTTGAGTTTGATTCCTGGAACGCACAGTAGAGGAAGACATTGAACTTCCATACACCATACAAAATTCATAGCATGGCAACACACACACACACCATTCCGTACAGACACCTGGAACCCACAATAGAGGAAGACAGCTCTTGAATGCTATCCTCTGATCACCATACAAAAGTCATGGCTCACACACACACATAAAATAGTAATAACAACTTTCATGTACAGTTTACAGAAACTGGTAGAACCACAAAAAAAAAAATTATAAAAATCCATCAAAGTCAGAGCAATCATAGCACAGGATGGAAAGAAATCAAGATTTGAACAAAGGCTTGCTATAAACTTTAAGTACAGGCTTTATTTTTTTGTATTTGATAAAAGAAAAACCCGTAGTTTCTAAAAAAGGGAAGATGGATGAATGGTCTGTAACAAGGAAACTTGGGTAAATATATAAACAAACACTAAAACTGATTTTAAGTTTAGAAAGGTAGGTGCAATTTGGGAAAATGCCAGTAGGGGGCGAGAGAACTCCAAAGCTGCATTTAACCCATTAGATTGGAGGTCTTTTTGAGTGTAAAACAACTAGATTCATTCCAAGGATGAATAAATTGAAGACTGAAGAAGTTATACCATTTGTTCAGGGTTACACAATGTTAGTCATGACTCAGGCCCATCTCTGTTCTTTTTCTTTTTCTTTTTTTAAGATTTATTTATTATTATAAATGAGTACACTGTAGCTGTCTTCAGACACACCAGAAGAGGGTGTCAGATCTCATTACAGATGATTGTGAGCCACCATGTGGTTGTTGGGATTTGAACTCCCGACCTTTGGAAGAGCAGTCGTTGCTCTTACTCGCTGAGTCATCTCGCCAGCCCCTCTTCGTTCTTTAATAAGCCATGAAGAGAGAAAAGGGAACTACAGATGAACATACGGGCTTTCAGTGTTACATTTCACTTACATTATTTTTTATTTTTTCTGAATGGCACATGGATTGATGGAGCCTAGGTTTAAAACATTTCTAATGGGGCTGGTGAGATGGCTCAGCGGGTAAGAGCATTGACTGCTCTTCTGAAGGTCCTGAGTTCGGATCCCAGCAACCACATGGTGGCTTACAACTATCTATAATGAGATCTGTCGCCCTCTTCTGGTGCGTCTGAAGACAGCTACAGTGAATTATGGCAGGAGCGAGCGGGGCCAAGAGAGCAGGGTCCAAGAGCAGCCACACACGTGATGGCTCATGGCCATCTGTACAGCTACAGTGTACTCATACACATAAAAAAATAAAGTAAATATAAGACAGGTTCTTATAAAAAAAAAACATTTCTAATGTTTTTAATGGGATGAAATAGAGGCATAAAGGTCAGACATTCCAGAGAATACTCAGAAACACAATGAATCTCCTGTCAGCTGACCTATATGAGACTCTCTTTAAAACCAAAATCAAAAAGAATAAGTGTACTGCTTGTCTGTAATCCCAGAATTAGGAAGGGCTTGGAAACAGGAGGATCAGAGGTTCAGGGACATGCTCAGCTTCATTGGGAGTTTGAGACTAGCCTGGGCTCTAGGAGTCCCTGACCAACTCCCCACCCCTACCTCCCAAAAAAACATACTTAGCATACAACTGGGGCTCAATAAATCACATCAACTCAGCATAAAGTCACATAAGTACAAACAGCACTAGGGATCTGGAAGCAGGAGGGTCAGAAGTTCTAGGTCATTCTCAACTAAATAGCCAAGTCCAAGGCCAGTCTGGGATACATAAGACATTATTAAAGAACACACACACATTCGTGCATATCGATATATATATATATATATATATATATACCAATTGAGTTGGATTTGAGGTTTTTTTTTTCAATTTATGTGTATATCTGTGTGAATAGGTGTGGGTGTTGGCAGAATCTAGAACATATTAGATACCTTGGACCTGGAGCTATAGGAGCTATAAGCCATCTGATGTGAGTGTTGGGAATGGAACTCATTCCCTCATGTTTTCTAAAAGTACAATAAGTGCAAGAAATATTCATAACCACTGAGCCATCTCTCCAGTCTCCTGACCTATTTTTAAAATGATTTATTTATTTTATGTATATGAGCACACTGGAGCTGTCTTCAGACACACCAGAAGAGGGCATCAGATCCCATTACAGATGGTTGTGAGCCACCATGTGGTTGCTGGGAATTGAAGTCAGGACCTCTGGTGCCTGTGGAGTCCAGAAGAAGTGATCAGACCATTTCATTTCTACATGTTTTCTTCATTGATTACAAGTGTTAATTAAAATTTAAACAAGAACAATAAGAAGCCCAGAGGGAAGTTCCAATAGCCTAAGTTGTTAGGTCAGTGTTTCAAGAGCAAATGTCATACAGCCAAACTTATAAGCAACAGAATGCAATCTATGCTCCCATATGATAAGGTGGTACCAATGAAATCAGATTTGCCGTATCATTGCCTGATCATTTGTAATAATACTCAGAACATAGAAAAATCCTGTTTCTCTGTGCTTACCTGCTAGTTATGCCTTAGCTATGAAGTATTTATCAGAACAGTCCACCCACCCTGAAAGGCTCTAGTAGGTCCAAGCAAGCCAAAGAGGTCTGGCTGGCCTTGACATTAACTCTCCCTTTCTCCTTGCTAAACTACTAGATTACACTTTATAGCTAGCCACCCAAGGCCTCTTCTCTCATTTGACCACTTCCTCCTGATTTCTAAGTCCAGCTATCAAAAGCCCCCTTTGCTCACCTAATTAACATGCCAAATCAAAAACGAAGCAACTCATCCTAATTCAGGGACTTCCCCTTTTCCTTTATAAACTGCTATTTGCCTATAGGGCGCATCTGTCTCTCTATCTCTCATCCTTTATCTCTTGTCTTTGTCCTGCCCTTTGTCCCTATGGGGCAAATCTTTCTGCTGAGAACTTAGTCTTAGTGTGTCCTTTGCAGATTTTGGTCCCTTTCACACCCTGTTCTGAACAATGAGGCCACATTGAGAAGTGCTGGCTTCAAACCTGAACTCCTTTCTTTTGTTAGAAGTAGCTGAGATGTATAGAGAAGAAATGTAATGGGTAAAGAAAGTACTATGTAAAGAGGGGCTGGGCTTGATGACATGGGCCATTAAATCCCAGAACTCGGAAGACAGAGGCAAGTAACTCTTAGTGAGTTTAACACCAGTTTGGTCTTCAGAACAAGTCTGGATCAGCTGGAGCTATGCAATAAGACCCTTTCTCAAAAAAAAAAAAGAAGCAAAAGAAAAAAAAAAGAAAAAAAGAAAGAAAGAAAGAAAATACCATCTGTAACTGTGATGGTTTAAATGAGAATGGCCACCATATATTAAAATGTTTGCTTCCCAGTTGGACTCTAGAAAGTAAGAGGTGTGGCCTTGTTAGAGGAGGTGTGGCCTTGTTGAGGTTTCAAAAGCCCATGCCATTCTCTCCCTCCCTCCCTTCCTCTCTCTCTCTTTTTCTCTCTCTCTCTCTCACTCTCTCACTCTCTCTCTCTCTCTCTTTCTCTCTCTCTTTCCTCTCCTCTCCTTCTCTCCTTCTCTCCTTTCCTCTCTCCCTTTTTTCTGCTATCCAACTTGTTAAGATGTAAGCTGTCAGCCATGGCTCCAGCACCATGCCTGCCTGCCTGCCTGCCTGCCTGCCTGCCTGCCTACTGCTATCCCTACCATGATGGTCATGGACTTACCCCGTGAAACTGTAAGCAAGCCCCAATTAAATGTTTTGTCTATAAGTTGCCTTGGTCACAGTGCTCTTCAGAGCAATTGAACAGTAACAAATACGGCAACCTTTGCAGGAAAAAGGGGGCCACTTTTTTACCCAGAGGAACTGGGTATTCAATGTGCTGTAAGGAGCTAAGGATTTTTCACTCCCTGTGTGTGAGAAGAGAATGTAGAGCCAATACCTTATTCACTGTGCCACCTGCCCTCTTCCTGGGGGTTGCTTGGAGCCAGGTTTATCTTTTTCCATAGCCCAGGAGCTAGTCCATAAAATAAGCTTGCAAAAGTAAGAGTTCGATTCATCATGCAACCACACAATGCAAGTAGTAGAATGCTGGCCTCATCTGTCTCTAGGAGGACTGATCTTAGAAGGCTTAAATCTTTTTTTTTTAAACTGTGTTTTTTTTCTTTTTAAGTTTTATTTTATGTGTTCAGGTGTTTTGTCTGCATCCATGTCTGTGTACCACATGCATGCCTAATGCTGGAGATGGCTGGAAGAGGGCATCAGGTCTCCCAGAACTGGAGTTACAGACAGTTGTGACCCACCATGTGGATGCTGGAAATTAAACACAGTTTGTGTTCTTAATCACTGAACCATCTCTTCAGCCCATAGACTTAGAGGAGTTATGGGATTAACAAATCAGAGTGTCTGGACTGTGGAAAAAGGTGACAGAGATGAACGGATCTAGAAATCTGCTGCCCTGAGAGGCTCTGACAGTATCTGACTAATACAGAAGTAGAGGTTCACAGTCATCCATTGAACTGAGTACAGGGTCCCCAATGAAGAAGTTAGAGAAAGGACCAATGGAGCTGAAGGGTTTGCAGCCCCTTAGGACGAACAACAATATGAATTAACTAGTACCCTCAGAGGTCCCAGGGACTCAACCACCAACCAAGGACATGATGGGACAGATTGTTCTGGCAGGATGTGTATAGTAGAGGATTGCAAAGTCGATCATCAATGGAAGGAGAGGCCCTTGGCCCTGTGAAGGTTTTGTGCCCCAGTGCAGGGGAATGCCAGGGCCAATAAGTGGGTGAGGGTGGGGTGGCAAGCATGGGGAGGGGGGAGGCAACAGGGGTTTGTTCTTCTTGTTTTTGTTTGTTTGTTTTTTTGTTTGTTTGTTTTTTGGAGGGGATACTGGGAAAGGAGAAATCATATGAAATGTAAATAAAGAAAATATCTAATAAAAAAGTAAAAAAAAAAAAAAGAAAGAAAGAACGCCTTTAATCCCAGCACTTGAGAGGCAGAGGCAGGCTGATTTCTGAGTTTGAGGCCAGCCTGGTCTACAGAGTGAGTTCCAGGACAGCCAGGGCTACACAGAGAAACCCTGTCTCGAAAAACAAAAAAAAAAAAAAAGAAAGAAAAAAAAATCTGCTGTCTGGCAGCATGTGTGAACTCTGCTGATGGTTCATTATAGTATGCATATCGGACAATTGCAGCACGAGCATAACCTGAGATGGGAAGTCTACGAGACACCATTGCAGAGTCAGGTAAGGGAGTCCTGGGCTTCAGTGAATTTGAGCCCTACAGAGCTCTCTTCAAATGCCTAAGGAAAATCAGCTTTAAATAGTCACAGAATTGATTATACACTGTGTAAAGCATTCACCTGTCAATAAAGAAGCCTATAGCCAATGAGCCAAGGCAGGAAGTAGAAGGTGAGACATCCAGGAAAGAGAGAGAGAAAATTCTGGAAAATAGAATCTAGGTATTGGTCCCAGAACTTTGAGGGAGATGGTTACATGAACTCTGAAGAGAGGTAATAAGCCACGGGGCACACTAGAATAGAATAAACTGGTAATTAAGTTATGAGATAGTTGAAGAACAAACCAAAACTATTGGCCTAGGCATGTATTCATTTCATATATAATTCAGTTTCAAAGTTACTATTTCAGGGACCCTGGGCACGGGTGGAAGGCCTGCAGTTACAGCATCATGGGGAATGTATAGTCCCCAGCAGGTGGAACACAGAGGCAGGAGGATTTCTGAAGTTTGAGGATAGCCTACTCAACAGATTGGTTCCAGAGCATCCAAAGGTACACAGGCAGACCCAGCCTCAAAATAAATGAACAGTCAGCCAGGCATGGTTGCTCGAGCCTAGAAGTCCAGTACCTGGAAGCCAAGTCATGAGAACTGCAGAGAGTCTGAGATTAGCCTAGGCTACATAGTGAGTTTGAAACCACCCTGGGATATATAATGAGACTTGCCCTTAAGATGAGAAATGAAACAAACCAGTAAAATCCCCTGTCTTGGTTAGGTTTACTATTGCTGTGATGAAACACCATGACCAAAAACAAATTGGAAAGGAAAGGGTTTATTTGGCTTATACTTCCACATCATAGTCCATCACGGAAGGAAGTCAGGGGCAGGAACTCAGATAGGGCAGAAACTTGGAAGCGGGAGTTGATGCAGAGGCCGTGGAGGGGTTGTGCTGCTTCCTGGCTTGCTACCCATGGCTTGCCCAGCTTGCTTTCTTATAGAATACAAGCCATAAGTTCAGAGGTGGCACCACCCACAATGAGCTGGGTTTCCCACATCAATTGTCAAAATGCCCTACAGGCTTTCCACAGCCTGATCTTGTGGAGGCCTGTTCTCAGTCGAGGTTGCTATCTCCCAGATGACTCTAACCTATGTCAAGCTTACATCCTCCAAACTAAAGTAATGCTAATGTGCATCTAGATTCAGGGTGTTCTAGTGTCTTTGAAAAGAACATTCTTGTTGATTTTAAACATTTCGCTATGGATGAGGAATGACGTAGGACATTTTTTTAAAAAAAGTGTTACTTATTTATTTTATGTTTATGAGTACTCTGTAGCTGTCTTTGACACACCAGAAGAGATCCCATTACAGATGGTTGTGAGCCAACATGTGGTTGCTGGGAATTGAACTCAGTACCTTTGGAAAAAGCAGACAGTACTCTTAACCACTGAGCTATCTCTCCAGCCCAATGTAGGCCATTTTTTTAGAAAGATTTATTTAATTTTATGTATGTGAGTATCTAGCCCATATGCATTTCTATGTACCATGTACATGCCTGATATCCTGAGTGCCACGGACCGGGATTTCTCGCAGGGTCCCTGTTCCACGGGACAAGGGATTCTGGCCAGGTGGGCACGGGATTCGGCTTTGACAAACAGACTACACATGGGTGGTGTAAAATCTGAGTGTATTTTTCAAATATGGAGTCAGGTTTAAATAGTCCATACAGAAAGGTTTGAAAAAGTCAGATGGTACAATGGTCAAAATACATCAAAACAAAATACAGGTACATAGCTCTACCTTAGGAACACAATGAGTCAGGCAGCAAAGTAAATACATGTTAATTTAGCAGGAACTAAACAAGGATTACAATCTGAAAGAAAGCTTAGCTCTGACCAGAATTACCTGGCTTCTAAAAAGCAGATAACAGCTCCTCTTCAGCTCGTTGCTATGGTTACAGACTGGGTGGGCCCAGGTAAACTTTTTAACTAAGTTGCTTTTCTGGGCCAGCGGGAGCTAGCCCCAAGAAACACCTGCTAGGCTAGTTCCTAAGAGTGATTCAGCTATAAATCTAATATGGCCTGCCTATGTTAACTAAGAATGAGGATTTCACCTGATCTTGCCCTGAGACAGTTTGTTCATTCTGTAAGCTTTAATGCCCTTCCCCCAATGCTGGAGACTAAACATTCTAAGCCAAGGTTTGACTAGGGAGTTAGAACATTGATGAAGGTCAGAAAACAAAGTCCAAATTTTCTTTTGTTAGCTGTGAAGAAATGATATCTTGGTGAGTTCCTAACACACAAGTACGAAGACATATCTGGGCCACCTCTGAGTTTGGGGTGCCAGGCGTCAATGCAGAGGCAGGAGACTGACTTTCCTTGAAGTTTTCGCCTCAAATACCGCCATCACACAAGTGTGCGTGACACCTGAGAGGTCAGAATAGGCTGTTAGATACGTTGAACTGGAGTTACAGACAGTTAAGAACTGCAATATGGGTGCTAGGAATTGAATACAAGTTCCCTACTAGGGCAGCAAGTGCTCTTCACTGAGAGAAAACTCTGCTAATTAAGATCAAAGTCTGCCTTCAACTGGCTAGCCTCCGAGCACGGGGCCATATGGAGGACTCCCTTCATTGGCAGGGCTTCTCTTTCTCCAACCTTGTCTGGGGACTTCAAAACTCGCACAGACACCTCTGCCTAAGGAATGTCACATTCATTGAGCTAGCACCTGAGATTTGAGAAATGTTTCCCCATGCTAATGAGGCATTTTGGTACTGGAATCCTTCAGCCAATGACCCTTGCCCATCCTGAATGTTCCTACCCCACTCCCACCCCCCCAGTCTCACAAATGATATAAGCTCTACATTACCTCGAGTAAAGCACATCTGTCTCTCTGCAGCTGGTCCTGGTGTGATCACTTCACAGGGCTTCCAACCTCCCAAACCCTTCCCCCATCCCAGTTTGTCATCTCTGCTCCCTTTACCCTCCTTGACCATGTCTGCGGATGATCTCTGAGGCCAGGGAGAGAGTCACATTAAATACCAAGCTGTCTGTCTTTCCAGCCCTTAGGCTTAGGCTTAGGCCTTGTTTTTTGTTTTTTGTTTTTGTTTTTAAGTTTCATTACATTGATGTCAGAAGGCGCATGCAAATGAGTTTTCTGGAGATGACCCAGTATTTTGCATAGCCTGCCGTGGGTGAGCGCTGAGATGTGAGGTGACCAGAGAGACTTCGGGTCAGGATGGCTTCTTGCTGCTGACTCGCCTTTCCTGTCACTATTGCACAGCCTAACAGTTCCTGGGCATCAGCCCTCTCTATTGGGCAAAGTTTCAGCCGAGCAACGTGAAGATGTACTGTCATGCAATGATGCTGTCTAGATGATTTCACAGTTCCTGACGATGATTTTATAGGACTCTTAAATTGATACAAGCAATCCCAAGCCCCCTGTAGAAGAAAGCTTCGGATAGAGCTCCGTAAACATTCATGCATCGTGGACTGATTGCACTAGTATAAGAAAGCAGGCTTGAAATGAATTTGTGATCAAGGAAAAACATTCATTCTAGGTCAGGCCCAAGGATGAAGCCCCGGGTGTGCATTCTGATAAAGTGAGGCCATGTGAAACTGTTGCTTTGAACTTATAATGTGCGTAAGAGGATGAAGCTCTACTTGGAACTTACTATCACCATCCTTCTGCAACTCCCCCTTTGTGTAACATTTTATCTGTGAGGTCATTTTATGAAGAACTTTTTGTCTAAGAGGGGATAGGAGAAGAAATAAAGTGTGGCATTTGCGGCTAAGCGCCGTCCACCAAATGTATATATGTAGATATCTGTTTGTCTAAATGTACATGCATACATATGTATGTAGGTATATGTGTATGTATGTAAGTAAACACGAACACTTGTGGAATTGTTAAGACAGGTGTTCTGGCCCAGCCAAAGTGTGTGTGTCTATGTGTGTACCCGAGTTCTCCCTTTCCTCCTGTTCTTTCCTCTCAGGCTCACAAACAGCTGTTGAACTCCAAGCCTCCCACCTGGCCAGCAAGGGGCCCTTGAGCCAGAGAGGAAACTAAGCCTTTTTTCTAATTCTGCTGCTTCTATCAGTTGAAGCCAAATTACTAGAAGCCATTGGCCGGGAGCAGCCTTATTAAAGTTGGTGACAGCGGCAGTGAGAGAGCTTTTGTTCCAGTGACAACAAATGGAAACACACTTGAAGGTAGGACATAGTTGCCTGTGCCCATCCTAATACAGGAGGTTGAGGCAGCAGGGTCACAAGTTCAAGGTTATCCTCAACTACAGAGAGAGTCGGAGGGCATCTTGTCGTACCTGAGAGCCTGTCTCAATAAAATGAAATCATATAAACAACACTTTTAAAATAACGAACGGCTAGGCACAATATTAATTAGGAGAAGAAAGGGTTAGGAAATAAAGAGGAAGTTGCTGGAGCATTTTCATGCTTGTTAAATGTTGTTAGGTGAATGGTACATGAGAATTCTCTCCCTCGACATTTAAAAAGATTTTCCCATGGGTCTTAGTTTGGGTTTTATTGCTGTGAAGAGACACCATGACCAAGGCAACTCTCATAAAGGCAAATGTTTCATTGGGGTGGCTTACAGGTTCAGAGGGTCTGTCCATTATCAGCACAGTAGGCAGCGTGGCAGCAGGCAGGCAAGCGTTGCGCTGGAGGAGCTGAGAGTTCTACAACTTGATCCAGTCAGCCAGAAGGAGGTCCTTTTTCCACAGTGGGTGGAGCTTGAGCATTAGGAGGGCTCAAAGCCCACACTCACAGTGACACGCTGCATCCAACAAGGCCACACCTCCGAATAGTGCCACTCCCCGTGGACCAAGCATTGTCTTGGGGGCCAAATCAATTCAAACCAGCACACCATGTTAGATGCCTGCTTTCCTTAGGAGATACTATAGTTTTCCTATACTGGATAGGTTTTTTTGTTTTTCCTTGTGAAATGGGAAAAGAGATACATATTTCATTCATTATCAAGGGAGGAGAGAGATCCTGCCAAACGGGTGAACAGGTTTTGATTAAGGACTTGAGAACCTATAGTCTCTTAGCCCAACAAGGACCCTATTTCTGTTTTATGAATATGTTCTTCCCCATTTCTTAGGGGTGTTGAAGGGTGGAGGTCCATCTTCTAGAAGTGTTTGCAGAATAGATTTGTTGGCCCTATACTGGAAGAATAGCATCCTTGGACAGGTGTGCTCTAGTGGGGATGAGATTAGAGGAATAGCCTCTGTCCTGTGTGAATCTAAGCTTGACTACAGACTGGTAGAGTCTGGCAACTTTACAAGCAAAGACAACAACAACAACAACAAATCAACCAGGAATAATGGTGACTAATGTCATCCAAAGTGGCAGAAGCCAGACAAAAGTCCTTAGGTAGTCCTTTGGGGTAGCTTGAGTTCTTGCAAGGGCTGTGGGGAATGGATTACTTCAAGACTCCAAAGCCCTAGAGTTGCCTGACATAGCTCGGTAAGGTCTAACCAAGGCTGGGGTTGATTGGCCTCTTGTACTTTTCCTTTAATTAATTAATTTTGGTTTCCCAAGACAGGGTTTTTCTTTGTGTAGCCCTGGCTGTCCTGGAACCTACTCTTGTAGACCAGGCTGGCCTTGAATTCAATCCGCTTGTCTCTGCTTCCCAAGTGCTGGGATTAAAGAAGTGTGTGCCACCATTGTCCAGTGTTCTTCTGTTTTCACTAAGAGCTGGAGGAGGCAGGTGGATAAAGCTTGTCATTCACTTTAAGAGGAATAGGATGGTTCAAGTTATGTTGGCAACAGAAGAAGGCTCCATATCAGTTTGAGGAGACTTAGGGAACCCTAAACGCTTCCTCTCAACAGGCATTGTGCACTTTTATGGCCTTCTCTGTGGTAGTGAAGGAGGCGTCTGTCCATGCTATGAATTGTCTGTAGACCCTGTGAACACTCACACCTAGATTTCAAGGTTTTGAGGTGAAATTTACCTGCCACTTTCTCTGTAGAGCAGTGGTCCTCAATCTTCCTAATCCTGCAATCCTTTAATATAGTCCCTTATGTTGTGGTGACCCTCCCCAACCATAAAATTATTTTCATCGCGACTCCATAAGTGTAATTTTGCTACTGTTATGAGTCATAATGTAGATATCTGCATTTCCCTCTTGTCTTAGGCAACCCCTGTGAAAGGGTCATTTGACCCTCATGCCTGAAAGGAGTCATGATCGACAGGCTGAGGACTACTGCTGCAAAGGCTTCTAATACTGGACAGTCTTTAAAAGTTGAGTAGCCAGGCATCGTGGTGCATGTCTTTAAGCCAGTACTCTGGAAGCAGAGGAAGGTAGATAGATCTCCATGAGTTTGAGGCCAGCCTGGTCTACGCTAGGACCACCCGGAGAGACCCTGTCACAAAAAAACAACAGCAACAACAACAACAAAAAAGCCAAACCAAAGAACCAAACAAAAAATCCAAAAACAAACAAACAAACAAAAGAACCAAATCCAAAACCAGAGTTGAAGAGGTAGGGTACAACGATCTGTTAACTCCAATCCCAGTGATCCATCTCTCTCTCTTGGCCCCTGTGGGCCCTGCATGCACTTGATACACAGCTACATGCGTGTAGAACACCCATGCACATAAAATAAAAATTAAAAAAAAAAAAACCCTTAAGTTGGGAAGATACTGGAAGGTTGTTCTGTATGCACATTTTCCCACTTTGAACCTTTTCACAGTTCTGTGAAGTACTTTTCCTGAGAGTGGGATTCTATTAGGTTCTAGAAGGTGTTCCTTCCATAGTAGGTTGTCTACTGTGTTTAAGGGGTTTTCATTGCTCAACTTTAGGAAGCTTTTGTCCATCTGTGATCCATCCTGTATTTCCTGTACTTCTGAGGAATTGGTCTTTGAGCATTTTGATGAAATGAGGAGAATCTGGGACAAGGGCCAGAAGTGTTATGTAGTTGTGTAATACTCTGTAAGAGCTTGGGGTTTCACCATAAGCTTCTCCATTTTGTCTGTAATATTACTGCCTTGGCTCCTTATGGATCTGCCCCACTGATTTTCCTGCAGTGAACCCTGGCTGCCTTAAAGGCTGGGAGATTATAGGTACATTTCATTGTGGAATTTTTAGCCAACAACAGCAAGAGTTGTCTCTGGGATAGTTTAAACACACGTTCTACAAATCTCTAGGAAAAGCAATCATTACCAAGGTGACCAGGCACCAAGTAGTAGATGCTCTACAGTATGACCAAAACTTACAAGAGAAAAAAAAGTAAAACCAGATGCCAGGTTGTACATCTGTAATCCCAACACTCAAGAGGCAAATGAAGGAGGATAAGAAATCCAAGGTCATTCTAGGCTACACTGAGAATTGACGGACAGCCTAACCAACATGAAAGCCTGAATTTAAAGGAAAAAAAAATGTGCAAGTTGCATCATGGAAGTTCAGTGACAAGATGAGAGCCTCTCGCTCGCCCAGCAGGCAGGGGCCAAATAGAATTCAGGGGCTCTCTGATTTGGCATAGTTTATTACAATTAGCATACACACAAAATCATGTAAACTCTATAACGTAAATGGTTTAACTTCCACTATAACCAGCAGATCCTCTGCCACGAGCTTTCAGCACCCATCCTACTTTAACATCGATAGAATTCACACAAAACGACAACCACACAAATAGGATTATAATACAATTTGTAAGGAAAGGATTTTTGTTTGGTTGGTTTGGGTCCATGTTTTCTTTTAATAAACACGACACATACTTTCTCCTCTTTGGCAAAAAGAGGTTAAATCCCCCCAGTTCATTCACAAAGTAAACTCAGGGAAAAAGAACAAAAACCATGAGGTACGGCTGAGACCTGGGCCACTATGAGTATAAGCACATATGCAGGGAGGGGAAATCTGCCTTGTACATCACCAGGACAGTTACTAGCTCTCCACTAGAAAAGCCCCGCTTCTACATGTGCAAGAACACATTTGGAACAGCATTTGTTTTCCAGGGACGGTGGACGTCACCCACATGCATTATTTCTGGAGAAAGATGTAAGAAAATAGAGCCTCTGGGCTCAGCTGTATTTTTAATCTGAGGTTTAGAAATACTTGCTACTCCGGCCTCAAACTACAATTCCTGTGCTTCCTTCACTACAAGGTGCGGATGGACAATGTGGACTGCCTCGAGTCTCAGAACCCTGAAAAGGCAGACTTGCTTAAGAACACTTCGCAATAGGCCAGGCCCTTTCCTTAGAGAATGTGGTCCCTCAGGAGGCCCCGGGACCCAAGTAGGCTCCAGGACACTAGGCTGCCCTATCTCTCAAGGAAAGTCTAAGAAAGCAGGCTGTAGCTGCTGACGTGGTGTGTTTGCTTGCATAAATGGGCCACCGTTGCTAGCAATCATCCATGTTTCAAGTAATTTCCTCCAGGAGAAAGAACGGTAAAAAACGCTTTTACTTGCTGGGCGGGGATGGCGCACACCTTTAATCCCAGCACTTGGGAGGCAGAGACAGGCGGATTTCTGAGTTCAAGGCCAGCCTGGTCTACAGAGTGAGTTCCAGGACAGCCAGGGCTATACAGAGAAACCCTGTCTTGAAAAACCAAAAACCAAAACCAAAACAAACAAACAAACAAACGCTTTTTCTTTATCAAAAAGGAAACGAGCCACCACAACCAATGAGGGTTTTAAACAGGTTTGCTGCTTACAGTGTCAGATAATCAATCGCACCGAGAAACATGAACACAGGCTACCTCTATGCAAATCCCGTATTTTCTCCTTGATCCCTGTGTAGAAAACAAACACCACAAACTTCATTACGTTAATTCGTGTTAAATATAACTGTACAAATTGCACATTTTACAGCACAGCATCACAGTTAGACAAATGAGAAAAGTCTCCTTGTTCTAGCACAACAGAAACCAGCTGGCTCTGCTGGAAGGGTCGGAACAAAACCAGTTGCACAGTTCTGTAAACAGTAAGTGAGGTCGTCTCTAGGATCCTGAAGAGTCACACAGGCATGCTCGCACGTTTTCTTCCAGTGACTCGCAGTGGTGCGCGCTCAGTACCACAGCAGGTTTCTTTCACATTGGGTTCACAAAAGCGCAGTCATGGCCGTCTGGTTGAGGGGCGCAAGGCCGTTTCTGGGTGCCAAATAACCATCATCTTCCCCGGAAGTCATCTGTGACTGAGAGGATGGGTCTCTGCTGTCCAAAGAGCCGTTGGCAGCCGGCTTGTCGTAGCCCCAACCCACAGGCTTGGGGCTTGCTGGCCTCTGATAGCTTTCAACCTGGGTGGCTCCCGCAGCAGGAGGAAAGCCTCCAGAGGAAAGGGAGTGTTTATGAGTGGGCCTGGGCCCGGGGACCCGGTAGCGGCTCTGTGTGGAGAAGGTGTGAGCTCGCAGCAGGTGCCGCTCCACGATAGGGGTGGCATACTCAGGTTCTGAGTGCGTCAAGGGCAGCGCATACTCATGGCGGCCTGGGCGGTGAGGACAGTCATAGTGGCCGCTGGCCTCAGTGTTCACTCTGGCCTCCTCAGTGTCTGTGTCCATGGGCCGGAAGGTAGAGCCCTTCCTCGTGACTGTGCCTGTGCCAATCATGAGAGGCTGCTGATAATCTGAAACCAAATGAACACCATTAGTGCACCAACTGACATGAGAACCAGGCAGGCGGTTGCCCCACCGTATGCTTTTCCTTCCACTTCCATCTCTATTGGTGACTAAAGCATCTCAGGTTCCACGAGAAATACGAAATGCAAGTCAGATGCTGCAGTTAGGGCTTTTTTGGCGGGTGGAGGGGTGGGGAGAGGTTGTTTCCAGATAAGGTTTCTCTGTATAGCTCTGGCTGTCCTGGAACTCACTCTGTAGACCAGGCTGGCCTCGAACTCAGAAATCCGCCTGTCTCTGCCTCCCAAGTGCTGGGATCAAAGGCGTGCGCCACCACTGCCCGGCTGTAGTTGGGTCTTAAACCACCATAATATCGCCTGCTTCAGGAAGCCACCAAGGGCCATAAGACCTCAGAGACTAGATTGATTTGGTCAGAGAGAAAATATTTTGTAGAGGAGGGGCATTTACTTACAGACGATCTTGTTATGCAACCCCAACTAGACTTGAACTTGTGGTCTTCCTGCCCCTAAGCCTTTGGTGTCCAGGGGTTGACCACAGACATGCAACTCCATGCTCAGTTTAGGGGTGACTTTTACTTGGTGTTGGGATTATAGGTGTTGGCTCTTAGGCCCGGCTAGGAGTGACTTTCAAAACTTGGAGGTGGAGAAAAGTCAAAGAGGGTGTGATGACCCCCTTTGTGTCAACTTGACTCCATCTAGAATTAATAAAACACAAATGGCTGGGCTGGGCACACCTGTAAGGAATTTTTTTCTTAATTACATTAGATCATTTGAAGCGTTAAGACCCACTTCTAATCTAGATCTCTGAGGTGGGAAGGTCCACCTTGAATCTGAGCCATGCCTTTAGCTGGTAGTCTATATAAAGGATATGGAAGAAGGAAGCTTACTCTCTCTTTACGTATCTGCTCCTGCTAGCAAGTCCGTGCTTTCACTGGCTTTAGAGTCTGCTTCTTTGGGATTCTGGAGACTGAACTACTGAATTACTGGATTCTTGGACTTTCCATTGGTAGACAGACGTTGCTGACTATCTGGACCAGCCATTCTAATAAATCTTTTTCACACAGACACACACAGACACACACAGACACAGACACACACACACACACACACACACACACACACACACACATACACACTGGAAGCCACGTTTCTAGCACGTGTTAGATCGATCATGGGGGCTGTGGAAGTCTCACTCAGAACCTACATACAAGCAGTCTGAGGTTGCTCTGGGAGCAAGCTGAAGAAAACTGACAGGAAATAAAGCTAGCCGGAAGAGAGACATACCGATGCTTTCCTTCTCAGAGATACTGAGCCATTCTGACCCTTACTCTAACTCCCTCTCCTCAAAGGCCGGAGAGGTATTCATTCATCACTCAATTAGTCTTTCTTGCCCCTCATTCCCAGCCCTTTGATAAAAACCTGAATAGCAAACATTAATCAAGAGCTTCCTCCCAGCACTCAGGAGGCAAGGGCAGGTGGATCTTTACGAGTCTGAGGCCAGCCTGGTCTACAACTGGAGTTCCAGGATAGCCAGGGCTACACAGAGAAGCCCTGTCTCGAAAAAACAAACAACAACAAACAAAACAACAACAACAACAAAAAGTTTGCAGAGACTAGCGGTGCTGTGGGCCCCTCACCATTTAAGCCATTATGTGCCTTGAAGGTATGCTCAACTCAGGTGAAGGGACCATTGACTAATATCTTTGCATTAGCTTGAAACGCTTCATAGACTACTGAGGGTGGGAATAGGGGAGCACACTTCTGCTGTAATGAATGATCTTTCTTAGCCTTACTGCTGTCCTGATTCATGTCTCCCACAAGCAGAACCTCCTCAGAGCACTGTCCCTGGGATATGGCACTCACCTGCCATATCACTAGTGATGAGATCCAACTTTTGTGCCATCTCTTTTTCATTGTCGTAGCTGATGGTAAATTCTGTCGACTGATGCCTAGCAAAGGGATATTTAATCTGCTTCCAACAGCCTGAAATCAAGAGAATATGAAACCAGGCATCAGGCATGTAATTCACATACCCACGTGTTCTTCGGTACGTCAGAAGTTAGTCTCTTGCAGGATGCTGACAAACCCACAGCCACAGCTCTTTGGTTGTGTGCTGAGCACAGCATGGTGAGGCGGGCCCTTCAATATGTACATCACCCACCCACAGCTTTATTTATTTCTTGAAATAGGTTCTCTTTACATAGCCCTGGCTGTCCTGGAACTCATTATGTAGACCAGGCTAGCCTTAACTCACAGAGATGTGCCTGCTTCTGCTTCCTGAGTGCAAGGATTAAAGGTGTACACCACCATGAATGGCTCCCACTGATGGTATAAAGGTATTTGTGGTCTGGACAGGTGGCTCAGTGGTTAAGAGCACAGGCTACTCTTCCAGGACTCCGTTTCAATTTCTAGCACCCACATGGCAGGTGCCCTGGAATCACCTGGGCACATTTCCTGTAGGCACATAAACTCATATCCCGGAGGGGACAACACAGTTGTCATTTAGGCCCAGCCTTTTCTCAGCGCCTTCAGGCCACCGTATCTTCTGGGAAACCGAGAAATGGGCCAGGTAAGGTCCATGTGTTTGTTTTGGAGAATTTTTAAGAGACACAGGTCAGTAGTATTCACCTGCAATCCCAGGGGATCAAACTCAGGCCATCTCATGAGCCCTGTCTGCATTATTTTGATCCTGAGACTAGAACCCAGGCCAAGTGCATGCTTAGCTCACAGACAGGGCTGCTGTCGCTCCTTGATGACAGTGTCGTAATCTAATTTCCAGTACCTACCCATACGCAAATGAAAATTACAAAATGTAAACAGGATAGGGCTCATGCTAAATACAGATAGGGCAGCATGAAAACTCCGAAGTGGAATACAAACTAGATATGATAAAGTTCTTTGCTGTAGCTTTGCTAATCCAAAGGTAAAGGAATTTATCTCTTTTTCAAACTAGAGAGTAGTCTCCTCTTACCTACAGCTTATGTTCCAAAACCAAAAGGGACCATGGACCCAAAATATTAAATAGAAAAATTCCAGAATGAATTCCTATTTTAAGCCGCGTGCTGTCCTTGCACAGCACTGCCTGCGTGTGAACCATCCTCCTGTTTGAGTCTCTGTATGGTACTCTCCAGTGAAGGCTGGTGTTCCCCAAAACTTCACAGAATCTAGACTCAGCTGGAAAATGGGCATATGGTAGAGGGGATTGTCTTGATTGTATTAACTAAGGTGGATTCGGATACCCAGCCAGCATGATGGAACCGCTTTCCTGCCTGGGATCTTGAACTGGAGAAGGGGAACTGGGCAGCAGCTTGTATTCATCTCCCTGTGTCTTCCAAGCAAGGATGCAGTGTGGGGCTGGGGAGATGGCTCAGTGGTTAAGAACACTCACTGCTCTTCCAAAGGTCCAGAGTTCAAATCCCAGCAACCACAGGGTGGCTCATAACCATCCATAACGAGATCTGATGCCCTCTTCTGGAGTTTCTGAAGACAGCTACAGTGTACTTACATACAATAAATAAATAAATTAAAAAAATAAAAATAAAAAGGGATGCAGTGTGACCAGCTTGCTTCAAGCTCCTGCCATCTTTAGTACCCACCACCATGGACTGGACCTTGCACCGTGAGTATAGACAGCCCCTCTTCCTTTAGTTGCTTTCTTTCAGATTATTATATCACAGCAAGAGCAAAAGAAACTGAAACACTCTTTAGCCACTTTATGATGTGCCCAAAGCAAAACAGTGGCCATTCTACCCAATACAATTGTCCTGATTTGTTATTACTTAGCATTTTTTAAAATCTCTCACCATGCCTAATACATAAACTACATTTTATCAGAGCTATGCATGTAAAGACTTTACGTACGTGGTTTAGTTCTAGTTCTAGTCTTGAGCAACCCTTCGTGTCTTGAGTTTATCACTCACAGATAAAGGTACAGAACCCAGGATCTTGTACATATTAGGCAAGTGTTCTACCACTAAGCTAGGCATCACCCGTCCTCCAAATGTACTGCATCAAGACACCTTGGACTTTCCCCTGAAGACAAAATGAAACCGTAGATGGGGTTTTTAACTAACCTGTTTTCTGAGCATCAGCTGATACATATGGATTTCCTTTCTTTTTCTTCCTGTCAAGACAAAAAAGCTCTACTGAATATTCATCTGTCAATTTGTCTGCCTGTGTCCTCATATAATATAAAGGTCAGAAGTACTCACTTCATAGGTGTTTCTGAAAACTGAATTCGCTAGATGCTGTCATGTGCTTAAAAAGCTCTGTGTATGTGTGTGTGTGTGTGTGCACACGCCTGTGTGTGTGTATGATCATACATAAATATATCTTATAATTAAGGTCACATATACTCACTGAGAGAATGTATTCTAATTTTATTTTGTATATTATAAAGCAATGCATTATTACTTGATTTTCTCAATGGCTCAGAAAACCAATAAAATTCTTAAGTAATTCATAAAGATCATTTTTATATTCTATTTTTATAAAGGATAAATTATAGGTACTTTTAAAAGCAATTAGCATTATCAGTTATTTTGAAGGTGTACAATGATTTGACATTCTATTCATACTAATATATATATATATATATATAAGTTCTAAGCTTTTTAAAAAAATATTTATTTATTTACTTATTACAGATAAGTACACTGTAGCTGTCTTCAGATGTACCAGAAGAAGGCATCAGACTTCATTACAGGTGGTTGTGAGCCAACATGTGGTTGCTGGGATTTGAACTCAGGACCTCTGGAAGAGCAGTCAGTGCTCCTAACTACTGAGCCATCTCACCAGCCCCAAGTTCTAAGCTTTTTAAATTGTAAAAAGAGAACCTGAGAATATTTCTTATTTTTTTTGTTTAAATCCAATTTCTATCATTTGTTATAATAATAAAAGTAGCATATAGAGTTATGAAAAAGATTCAGTACCCATCATACTGAATGTCTTTGTTCCAAAAGAAAACAGCCACATTAGACATTGCTAGGCAATCTAGGGCCATGGTGGAAGCTGAACCTAGCTGCTGGATCTTCTCTCTAATACAATTTCCATGGGGTTGGGGGGGGGGAGATGTCACAGGGAACATGTCAGCTCCCAGATGTTGATCCAGCAGTGCCCATGTGGGACGCCATAGGCTGTAGTGCTGCATAATCCCCATGTTAACATCTGGACCAAAATTGCTTGTAGAATTATCAACATTTCATCCCCAAAGAAGGCATGCTGCTTCTTTAACACAAATGTACCAGAGGAGAAAACTTTTGAGGTTTATGAATGTTAGTTATGATTATTCCACTTAGTGGAAAAGCACCTCTGAGTTTGTCTATAAGTATGTGCCCAGATAAAAAGATCCATCCAACTCGGGAACAGTACCATTCCCTGGGGTGGCGTTTCGGAGCAAATGAAAGGAGAACAAGCTAAATGGCAGGATTCTTCTCTTCTTGATTCTGGCAGATCCTGACATCCTACAGATGCGATGTGAGCAGCTACATCACACTCTTGCTACTGCCTCCCTCACCATGATGGGCAGATTGGGTAGACTATGTGTCTTCAAACCATGAGCCCAGGCAAACCCTTCTTCCCTTCCTTAAGACACTTTGTCAGCGTGGTGAGAAAAGTCAACTAATGAACTGCTTATGTTTATTTATAATGAGAGAAAACTTGAAAAAGTTTAAACTCACATACTTTCTACAGATTGCAAAGATTCCCATTCCAGTCAGAAGGAGGGCAATGAAGATCACTGATGGAATAGCCACGGTTGTAATATTCATTCCTAGAGGAGAAAACCACTGTTACAACACAAATATCATGTAACTTACAAACATACACAAAACTGGGCTTCAGAGCTGAGTGCGATGGTGTACAGCATTAACCCCAACACTCGCGAGGCAGAGGCAAGAGGATCTATGTGGGTTCCAGGCTAGCCAAGGATACAGGGATACACACAGTGAGGCGCTATCTTAATAAACAAATAAACAAACAAACAATAAAATAAGCAAAACTGCTTTGTGCTCAGAGAAAATGAATACACGTTTGCCTATGATGTTACAAAGTAAAGCCTGAGCTAAAGTTTGGAAACAAAAGTGTCCCTCTGCTCTAAAACTGCAGCCTTTGTTCCATGCACCTCAGGATTAGCTCTCACTCTGAGCTTCTTGTTGGGTTCAAGTTAATTCCCCAAATCAGAATGAGACTGGTCAAGGGAGGAAGCTGCATATGGCCGGGTCTCAGGCTCTCAGACTCAGTGTCTACACCTCGTAGGGAGGTTTGACAGGTAACTAACTGTTACCAAGGCTGGGAAGCTGTGAGGTTCTCACTGTCCGAGCTGTGTACATTAACTGAAGAGGGACTGTAGCCTGATGTTTTCAAACATGAAAACAAGCATGAAAACGCCATGCTCCTCAAATGAAGAGGCACTCCTGTCCCAGAATAGGCCCCCAGCTGTATAAACCATAAACAAATGGAAGATATCATTCTGCACCTTTTTATTTGTGACCCTTGGGAAGGAAATAAAGGACAATTAGAAGTGAAAAATGTCTGCTGGACATAGCGATGCATGCCTTTGATTCCGCCACTGGATTGCCACAGGCAGGTGGATCTTTGTGAATCTGAGGCCAGTCTAATTTACATATCTCATTCCAGGTTACTTAGGGTAACATAGCTAGACCTTGCCTCAAAGGACTAACAACAACTGAACTAGAAATGTATAGCTAATGAACAAGAATTTTTTTTAAATTATTATATAAAATACAGGTAAATTATTATATAAAATACAGGTACATTACATAAAATACAGCCACATCATTCATAAGAGTGCAATTTCAGGAAAATGTTACGCCTTAAATATTGTGGAGGGGAATGGTTAATTAATGGCATATTCATATATAGTAATTTAGAAAATACTCAGAATTTAAAGTAAAATTGTATAATATGCCTCTTTGTTCTTAGAGAGAGTTCTCATGTAGCCCAGGCTGGCTATAAACCTGAGGATGGTCTTGAACTCCTGACCTTCTTGCCTCTATGTTGAGGAAGGTCTCTTGCCTAGCAAAGATGAGACCCAGGACAGCCAAAGGAGAAACAAAACAAAACAAAACAAAACAAAACAAAACAAAACAAAAAAACCAATATGAACTACATGACTACATAGTGGGGACTAAATTCCCACTGTAGACTTTAAAACAACAAACGTTATAAAAAGCATGATCCTCACCTGGGGTTGTAAACAGAAATCGCTTTTCCGACAGAGAACCACTGAAATGAAGAAGACAAACAGGAGGCACGTGAGAGAGTTGGTAGATGCTGGAACCCGCACAGCGTAGCTTCGTATACCTGCCACCACCCCATGCAGCAAGGACCACAGTCCTGATGCCTTCCTGCTACCATTCACACCAGCATCTTAAGGGCCAGCTAACTCACATATTAAATGAAATAAATTAAAAAACAGAACGAAAACAAAAAAACAAAAACAGGGGATAAAGGCCAGGCTCTGAGACCTGAGCTTCTCTAATAGTATGCATCAATTAAATGCATTTAATCATGACATTCTCCCACATGGACACAAGGTTACTTTATATTTACTCTCCATCATCCTCATTCCAAACTCTTCCTGGCTTAACTGACCTAATGTCATCTCCCCTAGTGTACTTTCTATTACTGTGACAATTCACTTTATAACTCTTCAATCAGACTCCATCCTTTAGTCAAGGAAAGAACTAAAGATAGAAGAAACCTGGAGGCAAGGAGTAACGCAGAGGACATGAACGAATGCTGCTTACTGGCTTGCTCAGCCTGCTTTCTACACCATGAAGGACCACCTGCACAGGGCTGGCACAACCCAGTTGGCCAGGCCCTCCCTTATCGGTCATCAATCAGGAAAATAACCCACAGTCGTGCCCAGGAGCCAATTTGATAGAGGCAATTCAACTGAGGCCCCCTCTTCCATAAAATTAACCCACACATCTCCCTTCTAGTTTGTTGGAGTTATTCTTAAGATAGAATCTTTTTTTAAATTTTTTTAA
Source organism: Mastomys coucha (assembly GCF_008632895.1). Taxonomy (NCBI): domain Eukaryota; kingdom Metazoa; phylum Chordata; class Mammalia; order Rodentia; family Muridae; genus Mastomys; species Mastomys coucha. Next base: position 19,313,127 of record NW_022196909.1, read on the forward strand.
GTTTATTTATTGCTATATGTAAGTACAATGTAGCTGTTTTCAGGCGCACCAGAAGAGGGCATCAGATCTCATTAAGGATGGTTGTGAGCCACCATGTGGTTGCTGGGATTTGAACTCACGACCTTCGGAAGAGGAGTCAGTGCTCTTACCTGCTGAGCCATCTCACCAGCCCTTAAGATAGAATCTTGTTATGTAGCCTGGGCTTTCCTAGTCCTCACTATGTAGGGGAAGCTTTGCATACTCCTCCTGTCCCAGCTTTATCTTCCTGGGTCTCCCTAATCTTGCTGAATATGATGATCTGTGGGTTCCTTCTCCTGCAAACACCTCCAGTTCATCCAGAACAAAACTCCTTTGTGTGTACCATCTTCTTTATCCATTCATCTCTGATGGACATATAGTATGACTCCTTACATTGGAGTAAATATGGACAGGCAGGTATCACTGTGATATGCTGGTAAAAGACCGTGGCTATATATGTTCAAACATTTTCCGGTCTGTCTGGGCTGGTGGCCCGAGCAGACCGTGGGCGCAAGCTCCGCAGCCAGTCCCACAACACACAGAGGAAGCTCCATTCCCAGGCACTCTAACAGGCCCAGGATCAGAGGTGAGGAGGACACAGCATCTGTCCCAACACAGGGAGTAACTGGGATCAGCGGGACCAGGCACAGAGGAACTCCAGCAGTCGGGTTGCTTCCAGTCTGTCTGGGCTGGCCCAAGCTCTGCAGCCAGTCCCACAACACCCAGAGGAAGCTCCACTCCTAGGTGCTCTAACAAGCCCAGGATCACAGGATACCAGAATGACAGTATCACAGAGACAGCTTGACTCTGAGGAGTTCTGACACAACCAGGATCACAGGAAGGACAGGCTCCAGTCAGATTTAGCAAGGGCAGGTAGCACTAGAGATAACAAGACGATGCAGGCAAGCTTAAGAATATAAGCAACACAAACCAAGGTTACTTGGTATCATCAGAACCCAATTCTCCCACCATAGCAAGTCCTGGACATACCATCACACTGGAAAAGCAAGATTCAGACATAAAAACACTTCTCATGATGATGATACAGGACTTTAAGAAAGATATAAATAGCACCCTCAAAGAAATACAGGAGAACACAGGTAAACAGCTAGAAGGCCTTAAAGAGGAAACACAAAAGTCCCTTAAATACAGGAAAACACAAATCAAACAGGTGAAGAAAATGAGCAAAGCCATCCAGGATCTAAAAATGGAAATAGAAACCATAAAGAAATCAGAGAGAGAGAGACAACCCTGGAGATACAAAATCTAGGAAAGAAATCAGGAGTCATAGATGCAAGCATCACTAACAGAATACAACAGATAGAAGAGAGAATCTCAGGGGCAGAAGACACCATAGAAAACATTGACTAGTCAAAGAAAATGCAAAAAGCAAAAAGCTCCTAATCCAGAACATCCAGGAAATCCAGGATGCAATGAGAAGACCAAACCTAAGGATAATAGGTATAGAAGAGAGTAAAGACTTCGAGTGTAATGGGCCGGTAAATATCTTCAACAAAATTATAGAAGAAAACTTCCCTAACCTAAAGAAAGATGCCCATGAACATACAAGAAGCCTACAGAACTCCAAATAGACTGGACCAGAAAATAAATTCCTCACGTCACATAATAATCAAAACACCAAATGCACTAAACAAAGAAAGAATTTTAAAAGCAGTAAGGGAAAAATGTTAAGTAACATATAATGGCAGGTCTATCAGAATTACACCACACTTCTCACCAGAGACTATGAAAGCTAGAAGATCCTGGGCAGATGTCATACAGACTCTACAAGAACACAAATGCCAGCCCAGGCTACTATACCCAGCAAAATTCTCAATTACCATAGATGGAGAAAACAAGATATTTCATGACAAAACACAATTTACACAATATCTTTCCACAAATCCAACCCTACAAAGGATAATAGATGGAAAACATCAACATAAGGAGCAAAACTACACCCTAGAAGAAGCAAGAAAGTAACCTTTCAACAAATCCACACAAACCTAATTCCACCTCTTACAGCAAAAACAACAGGAAGTAACAATTACTTTTTCTTATTATCGGAATATAAAAATTAATATTACTAACATAACCTAATCGATTGAAATCCAAAAATATGAGGGATTAGAAATTTGTTGATTGTCATCCAAAGGTCTCTCTAATTTGGTAATTGGAGAAATAGGTCCAATATTGTACAATCCACATATACCTTCAGCTTGTTTGTTTGTGACAGTGTCTTGCTGTGTGCAACATAATGGTCTTGAAATCTTGCTTCTCCTATCGCAGCCTCTCTATTAGTAGTATTATTTATTTCATGTTTTTTACAATATACTAGGGTTTTCAGAACAGCTTACATATTTTAAAAGCATTTATATACCCAAAAGAAATGTAGACAATTAACTTGGGAGGTGGCTTGTAGGAAAGAGAACAACAAAGAGTGAGACTGAATGCTTTGCTTGACATTTGTAGCTCTTGTATCAAGTTTGAAGAAGAGGACTTTATAAGTTACTCTTTTTTAAATATTAATAAGCTAATTTGATTTATTTAATGTATATGTATACACTGTAGCTGTACAGATGGTTGTAAGCCACCATGTGGTTGCTGGGATTTGAACTCAGGACCTTTGGAAGAGCAGTCAGTGCTCTTAACCACTGAGCCATCTCTCCAGCCCCTATAAGTTACTCTTTCTCTGAGATGAATGCTTTTCAAAATCATCATAGCCAATGAACCAGACTCTTACCCTCACCTAATGTCTGTGCCACCCTCCAAGCAGAACCATTGTTCATTGAAACAGTTGGTGAATGACTTTATGGATAGACCACCTTAATACACACACCATTTCTTAAATGAATGTAACCTGTTCTCTGTGGGCTGAGAATAAAGTCACTCATTCAAGTCAAATAGCTTTGACCATAGCAGAAGTCTGTATCCAAAAATCGTGCCTACAATTCATTCCTTAGCACAGCAGAACTGTCAACTCTCAGCTTAGCTATGATGCAGGTAAAATCCTTTGGTGATGTGAGGGTCATTGAAGTATAGCCTTATTACAATGAAATCCAATGTCTAAAAATTGTTCTTATTTTGGATTTGTACCACAGTAAGAGCCAAAATTTTAAACTCTGCTAAATACAAAACAAACAAACAAACAAAAAGACTTTATATATTTATGTTCATTTAAGAAAATAGTAGTAGTGATGTATTATTTTGAAATATACAGTTAATATGTTTGGAGTTATTTAAAATTTATATTGAGAAAAACATATGTATTTTCAGTATTGCTGTAGACAAGCATCTACATAAGACTGTTAAACTGATTGTTGTTTTATATCAAACAACTTTTATAATACTCATTTTTATTGTTATAATATTTTATAAATTTTAAAGAATATGACAAAAAAGATATTATAGGTATTGAAGGGGGGGTCTCTGGGAGGAGTTGGGGTACAAAAGGGAAACAAGAATGCGACTTAATTCTATTCACTTAAAATATGTTTTTAAATGTTAACGAATTCAGATAAATTGAAATCATGTAACTTCTCCTCATAATGCAATAAAACCTTAAAAAAGAAAAAAAATATATGTTCAAACATGGTATAACGAGGGAGTCTTACAGCAGTTTTATTTTTCTTCAAACTTAATATTTGTATTATTATTTGGGAATTTCATGTCATGCACCTCAGTTACACTAACTTCCCTTTTGAGAATGCTCTGGAAAAAATACATACTGTTGGGAATAAATTTACAATTTATCAAGAGCCTTTCTTTTATCTGATAGTTCAATTTTCTATCTCCTGATGTCCCAACATAAAGGACTACACAGGATCACATCAACCATGAATACTTAGGCTCATTCTCACTGCCATGAGACATTGAAATATTGACTTTTATATTTTCATTGTCAATCAGAGAGGATTAGTGTGGAAGGGTTCACTTTTGAACATGAAGATAAGGGTCTCATGAGTTGCTCAGTTGATAATGGGTCCATTGAGAGATCCCTGAAACCCACGCCTACAAATTTCCTCTGACTTCCACATGAATGCTGTGGTATGCGTGCGCGCGCGCGCGCGCACACACACACACACACACACATGCACACGCACAGACACACTTTTAATATGTAGTAAAACAAAATTTTCATTCAAAAGTACAGACCCGAGGGATGGTTCTGCTCTCTGCCTGGCTTTCCTCCATCATCAGCTGGCTTCTGATGGCCAATTCACTCTGTCCAACTAACTATAAATGGGACAGAGTCACACTAAGGGTAGACAACCCTTCTCCTTAAAAGCTACCACCTAGGAGAGGACAGGGCTCTGAGGCAACCACAGTGGGTAAACAAATTCCATCAAATTACAGGAATAAGAAGCCCCCCC
>NW_022196909.1:19317952-19325452 GCF_008632895.1 Mastomys coucha
CCTCCTCCTCCTCCTCCTCCTCCTCCTCGGGATGAGGTCAGTCCTTCTTCCTGATTCCATTCTGGCCTACTCAAATTGAGGAAGTGGCCTGACCCCTGGATGAATCCCAGCAGAGTCTGGATATCTGCTTCAGGGACCCCTTCTTCCTCAGCTGCAACACTTCCGCCCGTGTTGTTTTTCCTGAGTACCAAGCCATGGTGTGTGGGAACAGAAGTTCAATGACCGCAAGTCCGGTGGTTCCCCAAGGGCAAACCATCACAGATAGAAACAGCTGCTCCCTGAAGATCTGGGATCTAAACAAGCAGAGGAGCCTGCTTTCACATACAGTTGGCTCCCTGTTCAGAACAAGGATCAGGGAGAAATCCCAAGAGCCAGGGGGAAGTACAGTCCTTGGTATAATTCCGGGCTTTCTACTCCCATGAAAAACAAGAACCAAGAAAATTAGCTCAAATAATTACATGATACACCAATTCCGTACAAGCTGCTAATCATTTATATTTATGTATATCTCTGGCATGCAAATTTAACTTCAAGTTATTTCAAAATTATATTTATGCACTAAGTCTAACTGCTACATAGGTAATTGAGAGAATGAAACCTACTTTCTGTTTGTTTGTTTGTTTTTGTTTTTTTTTTGAGATAGGGTTTCTCTGTATAGCGTGGCTGTCCTAGAACTCACTCTGTAAACCAGGCTGGCCTCAAACTCAGAATTCTACTTGCCTCTGCCTCCCAAGTGCTAGGATTCAAAACGTGCGCCATCACTGCCCGGCTGAAACCTACTTTTAATACAACTGTTTTCATGGTTTGTTTGTTTTTTTCAATCTTTCAAAGTTTCAGGTAGATAAGTACATAAAAATATACATATAGGCAGGAGAGATGGAAAGATGGCTCAGTGGTTAGGAGCACTTGCTGTTCTAGAGGAACAGAGTTCAGTTCCCAGCACAGTAGCTCCCAACGTTCTGTCACTTTAATTTTAGGTGATCTGGTGACTTCTGACCTCTTTGGGTCTGAGGCATTCACATGGTGCACATACAGGCATGCAAGCAAAACACTCATGCACATTAAAAAAATAGGATAAAAATCTTAAGTATATGCAGTTTATGTATACACATTTGTATTAGCTGGGTGTGGTGGTGTCCACCTTGAATCTCATCCCTCAGGAGGCAAAGACAGGCAGATCTCTCTGAGTATGAGACCAGCTTGGTCTACATAACAAGTTCCAAGCAAGGACTACATAGGCGAACTGTTGAAAGGAAAGGAAAAAGGAAAAGGAAAACGAAAGGAAAGGAAAAAGGGAAGGAAGTGTAGAAAAGAAAAGGAAGAAAGAAAGGGCATATATGTGGCATAATCCCATTTCAGTGATGGGATTCTAGAAGACTCTAGAAGCAGCCGGCTAAGCATGGTGATACAAGTCAGTAACCCTGAAGCTTGGCAAGAGGAAACAGTCGTTCAAGGCCAGCCTGGCTAATAGTAAGCTGCAGGCTAGCACAGGCTGAGACCCTTTCTTAAAACAAAACAATTTATCCCTGAGAAAAGAACACTCGGTAATCTCTTCATTATTAAAATCCTACCTGGAAAAAAAAAAAAGCAAATGGGACCCTCACGGTGGGCAGCCAGCACTGAATCTAAGCCCCCGTGCTGTGTGCAGCACACACCCTATTCTCGGTGGACAATCTTTTGAGTTATCTCATCCAGCAGGGCTTGCACTGCCTCTCCAACTCTTAGATCAGAATGCTTCTACCAGCAACCACCTCCACCCCAAACGGGAGATGGTTTTCTTCTTTCTCCTCAGCCTCTTGCCAGCCAGCCCGTCTGGCTGTAAACATGACAAGTGGACAGCCATCTCTACTTCTCTCTGGTATCTTTTTTCAGCCTTTGACTCTGTTTCTCCTAAGCTTTGTTCCTCCCTTTGGCCATTATCCATGACTGCCTTCTTTCATGAAGGTCACATAACCAACTTCTTCCCTAATCCAAGGTGCTCCTTCTAAACTCTACTCCCAGGAGCCTGGGCCAAGCCCCAAACCTGGAAAAGAATTTTAGACTCAGCTTTTCTTTTTCTTTTCTTTTAAATATTTATTTTATGTGTATGAGTACACTGTAACTATACAGATGGCCGTAAGCCATCATGTGGTTGCTGTGATCCGAACTCAGGACCTTCAGAAGAGCAGTTAGTGCTCTTACCCGCTGAGCCATCTCCCCAGCCCCTAGACTCAGTTTTTACTAGTAATTTCTGAAGTGAATTTTTTTCCTTTTCTTTCGAAAATGTAGAATGCATTTTCCTATAAAAGCAATGTTATTGGCCCACACCTTTGTTAAACTATAATACATTTATGAACTTTCTTTAAAATGACATCAGATTCAATCAACCCCACGCTAACTTGAGAACCCATTCACTATTGATAAACTGACCTCTTACCCCCAGGTTTTCTGACCCTGGGTCTGGGTATATACAGCTCAGGCTAGCCTGGAATTCCCAATCCTCTGACTTTAGCCGTCCAAGTGCCGGTATACCATACATGCTTGTAATGGGCTTCCTACCGAGCAAGATAGTCCATACTCTCACGAGAACTGTCTTAGTCTGGGTTACTATTGTTGTGATGATACATCATGACCAAAGGCAAGTTGGGGAGAAAAAGGTTTATTTGGCTTACATTCCCCATCACTCACCCCACATCATGGGAAGTCAGAGCAGGAAATCAAGCAGGGCAGGAACCAGAAAGCAGGAGCTAATGTAGAGGCCATGGAAGCTCAGCTGGTTTTCTACCAGCCAAGGGATGGCTCCACCCACAATAGGCTGGGCCCTCCCATATCAACCACTAATTAAGAAAATGCCCGAAAGGCTTGCCTTCAGTACCATCTTATGGAGACATTTTTTCCTTCTCCACTTCCTCCTTCTCTTCCTCCTCCTTCTGTTTTTTAAGAATTTTTATTTTATGTATAGGAGTACATTGTAGCTGCCTTCAGAAGAGGGTATTGGATTCCATTACAGATGGTTTGGTTGTGAGCCACCATGTGGTTGCTGGGAATTGAACTCAGGACCTCTGGAAGATCAGCCAGTGCTCTTAACCGCTGAGCCATCTCTCCAGCCCCTGGAGACATTTTCTTAATGGTGGTTGCCTCCTTTCAGATGATTAGCTTGTGTCAAGTGACATCCAGCACAAGGTTGGAACAACGAGATAATAGTCTTGAGTTTCCTGTGTGCAAAAGAGGTCTGGGATGCTAGGGGAGTGGCTGGGAAATTGAGCACTTGTCCAGCATACACAGAACTCTGGGGTTGATCTTCAGCATTGAATAAACTGGGTGTACACTTGTAATCCCAGAACTTTAGCAGTAGTGGAAGGATCGCGTGCTCACTGTCAGCAGAGAATAATAATTACAAATGGGCCTAGGGTAAAATAGTAAGGCTAAAGACTGCCATGCAGAGAGTGGAGTGTAGAAGGGAATCCTGATTGATTTCCTACACATGGTCACAAAGTGTGTACTGCTTCTGTCCTGAGCCTTATCCTCAGGACTAAAACTGTGGAAACTTGTTCAAAACACAATCATAGTAAAAGGAAACATTTCCAGGGACATCCAGAATGCAGGGGAGACCTAGTCTAGGGGGGGGGATGATGGTTATGGGGTAGGGGGAGACCTGGAGTTTCCAGGCGTACATCTTCCTCTCTAACTACCCATCTTCAAGGAGCCTCCTTCTTCACACTGATTACTGCCTCTTAGGTATGTGGGCATCTGCAACTTGGAGCAGCCTACGTTATTAGACTATATTAACAGCTCTGCACATCTCCTAAACTCTAAGGATATCAGAATGTATACAAAGCTTAGTTTACAATGGTTAAATCAATTTACATACCCCAGACCCATGAAGCAAACTGAGACAACTACCTCCCTGAGATGATAACACATAATAAAAGCCATTGCTATCTATCTATCTATCTATCTATCTATCTATCTATCTATCTATCTATCTATCTATCTATCTCATCTGTCCGTCCGTCTGTCCATCCATCCATCCATCCATCTATCTATCATCTATTGCAGGCCCCTTTCTACTCCTTAAAAACGGCCTCTAGGAATCCTTGAGGGTGGAGAGCACTCAGTCGTTCTATGAATATTTCAGTTCCCTGTTCCCTTCAGTATTAAGTAAAATTGGAGATAACTTCAGTAATTTACTGAAACTATAAAAACCCAAAAGAAGGGGGCTGGAGAGATGGCTCAGCAGTTAAGAGACTGCTCTTCCAGAGGTCCTGAGTTCAAATCCCAGCAACCACATGGTAGCTCACAACCATCTGTAGTGAGATCTGATGCTCTCTTCTGGATTGTCTGAAGACAGCTAAAGTATACTTACACATATTAAGTAAATAAATCTTTAAAACAAAAAACAAAAACACAAGGAATAAGCATTAATTTTCTCCCCCAGATGCAGCTGGGACTGTAAGAAATCTTCCACATCAGGGCTCAGACGCCTGTCATTTTAACTTATGTGCATGCATAACCAGAAAGATCTCTTGTTACTACATTTATTTTCCACATAAAGACAATAAATGCTGTGGAAACTCTCGCACAGTTAAAGGGGTTTATTTACTTTCTTTTTTTAAGAAGACACATGAATGTTTTGCCTTAATGTATGTACACCACTTGTATACCTGGTGCCTGACGAAGATACCTTAGAACTTGAATCAAGGATGGTTGTGAGCTACCAGTGTGGTGCTGGGACTAGAACTTGGGTCCGCTGGTAGAGCAACAAGTACTCTTAATAGCTGAGGCATCTTGGTAGCCCCCATATAACACAAACACTGCCACTTGGCATTACATCCCTGTAGTCATTTCAAAAATGCAAGCTGATTAATTACGGCCTCAGGTCTTTCTCCTCTCAGAACACAAGCGAAGTACTCACTGTCGGGAGAGCACGCCATGGGCCAGGATCCCTTCATAGTGACTTATCCCTTTGCTCTGAAGCAGGTTGATGTGGCCACCTAGTTCATCTGTGATGATCCCTGCGTGGATGGCAGCTTTGCACAATAAAGAGGTCTGAAACAGAGTGACATCATTATTCAGCACTCACGGGTTTAAAACAAAGCTGGATTTTTCTACTTTCTACCTTTGTTTGTTTGGGGTGTTCATCTGCTTTTTGCTCTTTAGAGACAGAGTCTAAATTATTTAGTGCTGGTTATCCTGGCACTCACTATGTAGACCAGGCTGGCTTTGAACTCACAGATCTGCCTATCTTTGTCTCTGGAGCACAGGAATTAGAGGCATAGCCACTGCGTTTTCCATTTTTGCTTGCTTGGTCCTTTACAATAGTACTGTGCCCCCATGAATAATGTCTCTAGCATTATTATGTTAACTCCTAGCTGCAAAGTCGGAACAAGTCAAGGAGTTTGCCTTGTTCTACCACAATTCCTGAGGCCCTGCTAACTGGCATGCATGTTAGTGACATGCACAAGGACTCTTCAATGCCTCAAGAGCAATTTCAGACTAGCAGAGCCAAAGAACTCATCTGTCAAAACTGTTCACCACGCTCCTAAGTCAGAGTCCAGGGTAGATTGTTATGCAGAAAAAGATAATGGTGTTTGTCTCTTTTTTGTTGTTGTTTGTTTATTTTGTTTTTTTTCCGAGACAGGGTTTCTCTGTATAGCCCTGGCTGTCCTGGAACTCACTCTGTAGAACAGGCTGGCCTCAAACTCCGAAATCCACCTGCTTCTACCTCCCAAGTGCTGGAATTAAAGGCGTGCGCCACCACCGCCCGGCCGGGGTTGGGGTTTGTCTCTTACACTTGGTTTACAAGCAGATAGACCTTCTGTACTGCAGCTTTCATGTTAATTCTTTGATTTGGTGCAATATCAAAACTAAGATGGCTGACAGCTGCTATATGGAACAGCAAGATCCATGTGGAATGATCCAATAAACAAACAAAAACAAACAAACAAACAGAATCTTAGCTTTCATCTCATTTTTGAATCCTTTCAGTGAGTCCAAAAGCCTATGACTGCTGGGCTAGTTGCTCATGGGAGCCTTCAGCCCCAGCCATATCCTGTTTAGACAAATTTGGCAAAAGCAAGATCGAGTGAGTGGCTCTGATTAAGATAGGTTATGGGTTGACACTGACTTTGTTGGGAAGTTAAGGAATGACAAGAACTGTGGGGTGACCAGGTCCAAAGGTCTCCAGGAACAGATGTGGCTGGAAAGACAATAGACAGACTTGGCATTTGGGCAAAGAAGGCGATTCTAAATAATGTTGAGCTGTGTGCTCTGCATCTTCCATATAGCTAATTCCAAATCTAAGAGGACAGAGGGTCACGCCACCATGTCTTAATCACTGGACCTAAGTAGTTTTCTATGTTCATGAAAACATTGATTACCTGAGTCTCAGTGGGAAAGTTTTCCCAAATCTAGGTTACAACACACGCAGAAGCAATGGATGGTATTTGTAACCAATTATCTGGGAGTTGCAGCAATACCAAGGAATGGTGGTGTGGTGGAAAGGGTAGTTTCAGAGCAGGGTCCCACCCAACTAGTTTACCATCTGTGGTTAACAGAGTCAGGCAGATCTCTGAATCCTTTAGCAATGCTAAAATAAATGTGTTGTGTCTCCTAAAGATCAGTGGTCAGGGTCATGGGATGCTGATTCAATGGATAATCAAAAGGACAGCTGAGTGAATAAATGACCGGGTTGATATGTAAAATAAAAGACTGGGTTTATGTGCAAGAGATGAGATATCCAGAGGATTTTTGTTTAAAGATTTATTTATTTATTTTTATGTGTATGAGTACACTGTAGCTGTACAGATGGCTGTGAGCCATCATGTGGCTGCTGGGAATTGAACTCAGGATGGCCCTGCTCCCTCCAGGAGTAATGTTCTGTAGCTGTCTTCAGGTGCACCAGAAGAGGGCGGATGGTTGTGAGCCACCATGTGGTTGCTGGGATCTGAACTCAGGACCTTCGGAAGAGCAGTCAGTGCTCTTACCCACTGAGCCATCTCGCCAGCCCAAGAATTTTTTAGAACAGCAAGAGAGAACTGCTTGGAGAACAGGCATGAACAGAACATAGAGAGAGTGAGCTGTCTGGAAATCTCCAGGGGAAGCAGAACATAGAGAAAGCAACCTGGAAAGCCTCTCAACTGAACACAGGCCATCAGCTTGGCCTCACGATTGGTTTCAAGTCATTTGTTTTGGCACTCCCAGACACGCCTCACTCAGAACCCCTCTCCTTTGCGCTTGTGCTCCAGAGGATCTGACACCCTCTTTTGGGGCTCTAAGTTAATATCTGCACACATGTGCAAATATGTACACATAAATGTATATATAAATATAAAGTAAAAAAAAAATCTAAAAATAGACTGAGTATTTAGCTTGCAGTTAATAAAATTTGAACTGAAAATGCCAGTAAGTTGCGATAAAAGTAAAGCATGTGCTTAATTAGCAAGATGGTAAGTTATAAAACACATTCTAGGGAGAAGGAGGCAAGAGAGTTTCAAGTTCAAAGCCAGCCTGGGCTACACA
>NW_022196909.1:19330452-19342805 GCF_008632895.1 Mastomys coucha
AAGGTTAGTAAATTGAGGGAAAAGAGAAAACTGACTCTACAGAGTAGTTCTCTGATCTCCATATGTGCCATGGCATGTGCATCTACATATGCACATTACACACAGACACAGACACACACACACACAGACACAGACACAGACACACACACACATGTGCAAAAGAAAAAGAAAGGATGGGCCCTGGGGGGGGGGGGAGAGGAATGAATGACTGTTTAAGTATATAGTATACGTATAATGAATGAATAAGTATACAAATCTATGGCCTTTTGTGGAAATTGGACACTTGTCTGGATCTCAAGGCTCATGTGCCCAGCCTTTAGCAGTATTAGGACATTTAAGAACCTTCAGGGGGTGTGTGTGGCCTTATAGAAAGAAATTAGGTCACCAAGAATGTGCCATTGAAAGGGACCATGGAATGCCCTCTTCTTCTCTCTGTCTCCCAGTGGTCCTCGGGCTCCACCTCAGACCCAGCAGCAAGCAGGCTGGACTGAAACTGCCGAAATGTGAAATGAAAACTGACTTCTACATCTTATTGTAGACTTCTCTCAGGACTTCCTTACAGGAGGAAAATGCTGACCAATACAATGGAATAATACCATTAGGTGCTAAAAATATTTCTGTCTTTCACTTCTACTACTCCTATTTGGAAATGCTGGAAATGAGTGCATAGATAACTTTGGTTTCAAAATTATTGCATTTTACCATCTCATAAAGCAGCAAAGCATATATCTGTATATAGAGTTCTGTATCCTGTTCCACTTGATTTTGCAATTAATTCAGGGAAAGCAAGCAACACTTCTTTGATATCTCCCTTAATTACTTACATCTCTGTAGCCATCTTTCGTATTCCCAGAAATGTCTCCTGCTATGTCTCTACAACCAGCTGGGCAGAATTTGCTGGGAAAAAAAAAAATATGGTATTAAATTACATTGAAAGAAGAAAAGCATTAAACTACACCGCAATTTAATTTCCGACACATGCACACACAGATGTAAAAGAAACAGGATGGACCCTGAGTTCAAGGAAAAGGAGACAGGGAGAGAAAGAGGAGGGGAATGAATGAATGAATGAATGAATGAGTATATAAATCTACGGCCTTTTGTGGAAGTTGGACAGGTCTTTGGATCTAAAGGCTCCAAGGTTAGTAAAAACTAATTCCTCACCCATGGCCCTATTAGCACGTGGTAATTCTGGAAATAAAAAAGAATGCATAGGCAATTTTGAGTCCCCCCCACTTTCATAATATAGGCTAATAATATCTTGCTTTAAAGACAAATGAGAAACCTGATTTACAAAAACACAAACTGATCTAAAATGTTAACCTGGAAAGAAGTTTTACACAATGGTAATTTGCTTTCTGTGAGGATTGTAATCATGTGTAAACTATCAAAGCTACTTCCCTAACACACTTGGATTCTAAGACGCCTAAGAAATACTTTTGAGGTAAAAGAAAAATTTACCTATATAGTATAACCTTATTCTTATTAAAGGAAATGTTTAAAATATATAGCATTTCTGTTTGGATGGATAAAAAGAAGATAAAAAGCAACACATTTGTGCTCTCTCTTGGAGCACAATTTGGTGTTCATGTACCTCAATAGCTCATTATCTAAACTATACTCTAATGCAGAAACAAAATAGAAGCCATCTGTATAAATATAAATATTCTAGTATCTATATTAGGAAAAGTAAAAAGAAACAGGTAAAATTAATAATATAATTCTGTTAGTTAATAATACAAATTAATATTATATATTAATTAATAATATAAATTCTGTTAATTCCCACTTATATTGGAAAAAAAAAACAAGAATCAAGGAGATAATTTAACTTTTTTTTTTCCTAATACTGAGAATATATTTTATACCTGTAGTACATTTCACCTTAGACTTGCCATAGTTCAAGCACACAGTCACTAGGGTGACTATAACAGATAACTACTGGTCCATGTAAAAATAAATGAACCTGCTTTCAAAGAGTTTTCCAGGAACCCATCACAGATGGTAATGTGACTGAAGGGCGTGGTGGTTTGAATATGCTTGGTCCAAGGAGTGGTACTATTAGGAGGTGTGGCCATGATGGAGAAAGTGTGTCACTGTAGGGGTAGGCTTTGAGAGACCTTCCTCCTAGCTATCTGGGAGACAGTCTTCTATTGGCCTTCAGATTAAGATGGAGAACTCTCCTGGATGCTGCCATGCTCCCGCCATGATGATAAAACAGACTGAACCTCTGAACCAGTAAACCAGCCCCAATTGAGTGTTGTCCTTATAAGAGTTGCCTTGGTCATGGCGTCTGCTCACAGCACTGGAATTCCTAACTAAGACAAAGGGTGTCAGTGCTAGAGTCTGGGTGGCTTGGCTCAGACCAAGGTTAGGTAGCTGACCCCGAACACAGCAGTACAAACTCCCTGCAGTTCAGCCTCTCTTCTCTCTAGTTTCTTGAAGCATCAATACATCGAGGACATCTACTTACATTTTTTTTCTACAGTGTGACTTTTTTTTTAAAAAAAGATTTATTTATTATATGGAAGTATGTGTAAGTAGCTGTCTTCAGACGCACCAGAAGAGGGCGTCAGATCTCTTTATGGGTGCTTGTGAGCCACCATGTGGTTACTGGGATTTGAACTCAGGACCTCTGGAAGAGCAGTCAGTGCTCTTAACCGCTGAGCCATCTCTCCAGCCCCAGCTACTTACATTTTTGAACACACACAAACACATACAAGGTATAAAAACACTGACAGCTTTGAAGAGGAATGCTGAATGTCCCTGTTTCTATATGACTTGACAGTCTTCCTTCCTTCCTTCCTTTCTTCCTTCCTTCTATTATAATATACATACCATCTCCTCCTTCCCTTTCTTCCCTCTGAGCCTCCTATATGCCCCTCCTCCTTAGCCTCTTTCAAATTCATGGCCTCTTTTTTCATTAATTGTTGTTACATATGTGCATATACATATATCCCTAAATACATAGATACAACCTGCATGGCCTTACCACTGCGACTTGTATGTGTTTTCAGTGTTGGCCCCTTGGTATGGGGTGATCAGTGGCTGCTCTCAGCTTCCTCCCTCAGTGGCCTTTAGTCTCCGTGTAGGGTTGAGGCCTGTTTACTCCATTTATGTGACAGGGTGTTCCAAAATAGCAGCTGTCTTTTGATTTTCCTTCCATTTACTTTCCTCTCACTGCTTAGAAAATTACCATGTAATGACAACTAATTATCACACGACCCAAATAAATGCTTCATAGTTCTTTCCTAGGGCCTGCATGGCAGCCGTAATCAAGGAACCGAGACATTAAAAAACAACCTCCTGCAGGCTCATGGGTCCTTGAGAGAAGAATTGCTTAGTGCCAGATGAGCCTCTGAATTCAGACAGTTTAGGACTGTAGGAAACTGAAATGGTGTGGATGATGCTCGTAATATAAGACCCCCCATGGAGCCCATGCATATTAATCAAGAGCTGTAACATGTATGGCTATAGTAAGTAACATCCAGAAAGACTAAATATAGCCTACTGCTAATGTAGTCTAATTTTGCTGTCAAATGAATTGACAATCAAATGAGTAACAAAGACCTTGCAAAGGTCTCTGTATTCCAGAATTATGGGTGAGAGGTGTGGGCCTGCATTAGTGGCCATACTAAAGCACTGAAAGATGGCTGGCCTACAGTGGAACCAATCTGTCACCATAATGTCACACTATATGTTTGAATACATTGTCCTTTCCTATGATTCTCAGGACCCTATCACTGGTGTCCTGGAAACATGTGGCTGATAAAGCTCTAGAGGCCATTAGCCTCTGAATACATGGGTTGAACCATAACCTTACAAAGCAATACTGACTTTCATACACTTGGATTTCTCATATTCTTTAAGTATACTTAACATTAGCTAATCCTGGAGCTGATTCTGCACATCAAACACTCACACTGAGAACATCCAAATGTCTGAGATAGTTAAGGACACGAGCTCTTTAAATCTAGCCCCCTGAGCAACTTAGTGTAGTGACTTAGTGGTTTTGAGCCTCCGTTTTCATGATGTAACAGAAGGAACCTTCCGGGAATGCTGAAATATCATCAGCTACTTACGTGTGTGATATGGAGAGCTGCACAGGCCTTTAAGAAAGCACTCTAAAGTTATAGTTTTTTGTTATTGCTGTTGACATTGACTTCTAGACAGAAACTGGGGGTGCTTTTGTCCCCTAGAAAACACGAGGCATTGTGTACAGACAGCTGTGTTTGTCACAACTGGCATGTGGGCAGTAAAATCCAGGGAAGGAAGGCATTCCCTGACGCTTAGGACAGCCCTACATAGCAAAGAGCATCCCTATAATTAGGAGTTCCCTCTAGACCACATCACTTCCATAATGGCTGAGGAAGAAATATCTATCAGAAATTAAGTAGACTCGTAGTTAAAGTAAAGCTGAACTAACAATCCATATCCTTATTCTCTCTAGGCTTTTCTTTAGGGTAAAAGACAAAACCCTATGAAAGGATTATTCATAGGGTTATTACTCATTTCCAAATACCAACCAGGGAAAAAGTATACTCCAAGCTCAACTGTGGCTCACTGGTAATACAGCAGAACTACGGGGTCAGCAAACTAGGGACCAAGTCCCAAACACAACCTCCTCCTCCTCCTCTTGTGTGTGTGTGTGTGTACGTGTGTGTGTGTGCATGTGTGTGTGTGTATGTGTGTGTGTGTACATGTGTGTCTGTATGTGTGTGTATATGTGTGTGTCTGTATGTGTGTGTGTGTATAAATGTGTATGTGTGTGGTGTGTATGTGTGTGTATATGTATGTGTGTATGAGTGTGTGTATGTGTGTGTGTGTGTTTGTGTTTCACACAGCCCAGCCCATGTTCACTACTGAACATCTTGCCTCCAGTTCTCAATGACTAGGATAATACAGGTGTGCGCCACCACACCCAGTCTGAGCCATCCCACCCTGCTGCTTTTTTTAAATGCTATTTTGAATTCACACACTTAAATCATGCGCGTAAGTGTGTATCTTCCTATCGGTATGGCCATGAGCACGTGAGTGGCCCAAAGAAGTCCGAATAGAGCCTTAGATCTCCCAGAGCTGGAGTTACAAAGAGTTGAGAGCTTCCTCACGTGGGACCTAGAAACCAAATTCAGTTCTTCTGCAAAAGCAGAGTGCACTCCTGACTGCTGAGCCACCTCTGCCACCTGGGATTGCTCACACAAACAAAACTTTATACTGCTCACTTATTTGTTTTTATCACCTACCTTTGCTCTTTTGCTTCAACAGCAACAGAGAGTGCATGAGTCAGTGCAATAGGAACTTTTAGCCTACAAAACCCACAATTATTTGCAGTGCAAAGGGTTTGCAGGTTCTGCCTTTCGGGACCATCTCAAATACTCCTTATTGCTATACATGAATAATTTAGTACACATAGTTACCTGTATTTTTCCTCGAAATAGTGACTGCCTCGTTCCAAACAGGTTATTAAATCTATTACAAATAAAGAGAAGTACAATGAGCAGGTGAGCAGAAAACAGGCCCCCTGGTTCTAAATATTTCTTTTCAGTTAAAAAAGAAAACTTGGAAAGCATTATCATGTTATTTGAATTTTCTTGTCTACACATAAATAAAATCTGGGATTATAGTCTGCAGGGTTTAATCAGTTTCTTTCTTCTTTCCTATCACCAATGGGGAGTTTTCAGTGCTACTGTCTAGAGAACAGTAACAAAATCTACTTTTTTTTTAAATTTTTTATTTATTATATGTAAGTACACACTGTTGCTGTCTTCAGACACACCAGAAGAGGGAGTCAGATCTCATTAGGGATGGTTGTGAGCCACCATGTGGTTGCTGGGATTTGAACTCAGGATCTTCGGAAGAGCAATCAGTGCTCTTACCCGCTGAGCCATCTCGCCAGCCCCAAAATCTACTTCTAACTGAAAAACTATACACCTGTAGATTTCATGTACATAGTATGCTTAATAGGAGAAATACCATTAAAAAATCTTATCATAATTCATGGAAAACATTTCCAAGAACATCCCCCCCCCCTTTTATTTTTGGTTTGTTTTTCGAGACAGGGTTTCCCCGTGTAGCCCTAGCTGTCCTAGAACTCACTCTGTAGACCAGGCTGGTATCGAACTCGGAAATCCACCTGCCTCTGCCTCCCAAGTGCTGGGATTAAAGGCATGCACCACCACCGCCCGGCACTTTCCCCCATTTTTGACAGAGTCTGAGGTAGCCCAGGTTAGTCCAGGTTTGACCATACAAGTCACTATGTAGCTGAGGATGACCCTGAAATATTCTGGTCCTCTTGGTTCTCCTCCCTGAGTGCTGGGGTTACATGTTTGTGCCACCACAACTGGATTTTTGTGGTTCTGGAGACAGAACCCACCAATAGTGACATACTCAGCTCCCCAGAACATTTTAATCCGGCAAGTGGCATTCGGGTGACACAGGAACAATTTAATTACAACCCTGACATGGTAATCGGTGTTAATCAACAATCAACCAGGAGCAAGTAGCTAAAAAGGAAGGTCCTTACAGGGGAACATAATTAGTTTAACTGGCAAAATAGTTCCCCAAATAGCCCATATTCTCAACAATAGTCCTTTCTTCTTCATAAACCTTTATTTATTTATTTATTTATTTATTTATTTATTTATTTATTACTTATTTAATTATCTATTTTATATATGTGAGTACATTGTCATTGGTGTCAGACACACCAGAAGAGGGCATCGGATCCCATTACAGAAGGTTGTAAGCCACCATGTAGTTGCTGGGAATTGAACTCAGAATTTCTGGAAGAGCAGCCAGTGCTCTTAACCGCTGAGCCATCTCTGCAGCCTTTTCAAGAATGTTTCTTAAGGAGCAAAACATGGTGAACGCCAGCTACCACTGCCTTCCTATGAGTGGCACATCCCCTTCCTAAGCAGACTGACAGCAGGAACCAGGGGCATCCTGCGACCATGGATAGGCATGGAGCGGGTGGCAGGGTGATGACTCTGCCCCAGGAGGCCGAGGAAGGAGCCAACAGTTTCCCTCTCACCAGGGCTCATGTTCTGTCCCCAAACTGGTGTGTGACAGGGGTGAGGTCTCTAGTTAAAAAGTTTGCTTCCTCAGAAGGAAGGGGGCTCGGGGTAGGACTTCAGAGAAGCCAGGCCACAATAAGAGCTGGAGAATTTCCCCAAAGCCTCAAGGCTCATAGGAAACAAGATTTATTCTATCCCATACACATCATCGGATCCATTCACCATATGCCCTAACTACTTACAAAGAAGCCGTTCCCCTCTATCCCTAGGCCCTTTTCCTCTCCCCACATTACAGGGTTTTTTTTTTTTTTTACTACATAGCTCCGGCTGGCCTGAAACTCATTCATGGACCAGCCTGGCCTCAGAATCACAGATATCAGCCTTCCCGTGGCTCTGAAATGCTGGGATTAAAGGCATGGGCCTCCATGTCCAGCTTGTTCTCGTATTTTACTGCTGTGTCTGAGATCACAATTATGCCCAGAGGAAGAAATAGGCGCAGAAGGAACTCTCTCAGGTGGACAGACTTGATGGTTTTTCTGTTGTACCTGGATGGTCGCTGCTGGCGTAGGCTAGTAGAAAGCCCCGGCCAGAAATGTGAGATCCACTCTGGAAGCGGACAGTCACTTCGTTTGAGTTCAGCCAGAGTTCTTTGGGAACAGTCCAGCTCCCACAGTACGGACCTGGAGACGAAGCACACATGTGGTACATTTGAAAACTTGCAAAGAACAGAGAAGGTTCTTTTAGAGAGCAGATATGCCCTATAACACATGCAAAATTTTAAATTCTTATCCATCTGGAACTTTGCTTGACGGAGACCAATCTGTAAACCGGATTAGACAGCTAAGCCTGGGGTGGAGCAGCCTACCATAGACAAGCAAGAGTTTAGAAGTTGCTCATGATGAACAACCCAGCAAATAGGAAAACCTAATAAAAAAGACGTCAAAGACATTAAGAAATGATTTATCAGAGTACACTCCAGGATCCTCCTAAGGAACTGATTCAAAGGAGGTTCCAGATGGAAATATATTGTGCAATGCAAAATTATCGAGCTGGTTAGATGGCTTGGCTCAGCAAGTAAAGGTCCTTGTCACTGAGCCTTAGGAATGGTACCCATGTGGTGGAAGGAGAAGGCCTCTTCTAACCCCTCTAACACCTGTAGTGTATGGAGGTATGTCTAACCTCCACAGAGTTCTGAGGCATGCATGTATCCCTCCCCCCCCCACACACACAAAAATGAATGTAATAGAAAAATTAGCCGGGCGGTGGTGGCGCACGCCTTTAATCCCAGCACCTGGGAGGCAGACGCAGGCGGATTTCTGAATTCGAGGCCAGCCTGGTCTACAGACTGAGTTCCAGGACAGCCAGGGCTATACAGAGAAACCCTGTCTCGAAAAAAAACAAAAAACAAAAAAAATAAATAAAAAAAATTAAAGTTTTGCTCATATGCAATGTTCATATTTTTCTCTTGCATTAACTTCTACTGTAACACAAACTGTGTTTTGATTGGCATTACAAAGTCTGTTCAAAAGCAGTGATTCCCTTCCCTACTTTGAGATGGTCTTAAAATGTAGCCTAGGCTTCAGTCTGGTGATCCTCTGTCTTAGCCTCTAAAGTGACTTCTAAAGGCAAACACTATAAGTTTGCAAGGCATGATGGCACATGCTTTTAGCCCTAGGACCCCTGAGGCAGGTACAGGTGATCTTTGTGAATTTGAGACCAACCTGGTCTAGAAATTTCCAAACCACCCAGGGATACACAATAAGACCCTGTCTCAAACAAACAAATAAAATGAAGCAAATCTGTAAACTCCATTTGGAATTCAAAGGTAGCTTGGGGTACATGCTAGGGGCTGGGGATGTATGTAACTCAGTGCTAAAATCCTTGCCTAGCATGTGCAAGCCTGGTATGATGGCTAATAATGATTAGCAATGGACTTGACAGAAGTTAGAATCACTTAAAAAGCAAGTTTCTGGGTGAACCTATGAGAAACTATCTAGGTCAGCCTTTGGGCGCAGCTGAGGGAGGGAGTGTCACGAATAGGTTGAGATGGAAGACCCACCCTACAGCTGGATTGCACCCACTTCCCGGCCTCGAGTCCTGGACTACACAGAGGTTTCCTGAGCATAAGGCCCATCATTCTCTGCTTCCTAACGTCACATGCAACTTGACCAGCTCCCTCAAGCTCCTGCTGCCAGCATTTCCCTGTCTTGATAAACTGGATCCTCCGACAGTAAGCCAAAGTAAAACTTATCTCCCTTAAGTTGTTTTTAGCAGAGAATCTTCTCAGAGTAAGACAAAAGTAACCAGCAGATCCAGTCTGCACAAATGTTATAAATTAGAAGTTTCACAAATTTTAACACTGCATTAGGAATATTAAAGACAGGCAAGTTAATCTATTGTCCTTGCTAGGGTCTTCTTGCCAGGGTAAAACAATGACCGAAACCTATTTGGGGAGGAAAGGGTTTATTTCATCTTACAAGTAAGAGTCCACTATCAAGCAGAGATCATGGAAGAACGATGCTTGCTGGCTTATTCCCCATGGTTTGCTCAGCTTGCTTTCTTATACACCTGCCCAGTTCATCTGCCCAGAAATGGCACCACCCATAGTAGGCTGGGCCCTCCCCCACGGATCATTAATCAAGGAAACTGGCCACAGACCAGTCTGGTAGGCAGTTCTCTCATTGAGATCTCTCTTCCCAGGTGACACTAGTTTTGTCAAGTTGACAAAAGTTAACGAGCACAATAATGAAGTACCACTGGCCGCTCTGTAGGGGAGAGCCAGTCATGGGTTGAACTTAACTTTCCTAGTTTGTCCAGCTTGGTCTACAGAGTGAGTTCCAGGACAGCCAGGGCTACACAGAGGAACTCTGTCTCGAAAAGAAAAACAAAAAACAAACAAACAAACAAAAACAACAACAACAACAACAAAAAAAAACCTTTCCTAGTTTGTTTTATATGCTTGTAAAAGCACTCGCCCTTTTAGTATATAAGTGTATAAGCCAAATAGTAAAAATAAAATAACATAAAATAACTTAGAACAGTTGATAAGTTAGGATCCTTTTCCACCTGAGTTTCTGCTTGAGTACTCCTCTCCAACTGTGTTAAACACTGAGTTTCTTCCTAACTTTCCACAGCTTCCTAATGAATTCTGAAAAGATCATGGGTAAATGAATCTAAAGTGGTAACCCAAAAAAATTTCCTTTTTTTCCCCCAAGTTTTCAGAATTGAAATGTTGCAAAACTTCAGGCTTATTTCACAAATAGCTAAGAATATGGGTCATCACACAAATTTGTACAATATAGAATTCCCTAGATGCCAAATAGATAGGGAAAGTTCTATCTGGTTTTTATCGTGACAGAGCACACAGACATTTCTAGGAAAAGTCCGAAGAAAGCCAAGGTTGTCACTGTCCTTTAGTGACCCTGATGCCCAACACTAGTCTACCTCAGGCTTAACAGCATGCCACAAAAAGGATACATCCTCGGGGGAGGACGAGAAACCTGTATCAGTGTCACACAGAATGGCTTTCCTTATTTTCTCTGTTAACTACAGCGTGAGTGAGCCTATGTTTGGGATGGGGATGGGGATGAGCCTGGAGCCCTGACTGCAGTGTAGCCGGTTGGGTAGGGCTCCCAAATTATCACCTGACAGTCGTAGATTCCGTTCCTCAGACTAGAAGCTGTATACATGGGTGACATGTCCAGAGCAGAGTAATAGACCGAACACGGCCACGAGAGGAGAGCAGGGAGAGAGTAAGACGTGAAGAGAAAGAGTGGACCAAGAGCATGAGACAAAAGGAGGGGGAGCACAGCTGAGGTAGCAGGGTTATAAGGGAGAAGGCTAAGCTGACTCCACGAGATGCTTCGAGTGGACACTTCAGGAGACTAGGCCTAAATCTCTGTTTCCAAGAACTGGGCAATTCCAGGCAAGTCCAGGCCTCAGAAGCTGCCCTACCACCTGGCCTGAGGCAAGGTCAATGGGTCAGCAGCAGTTTTCCTCAGCATGTTTCCAGACCTCCCCAGTAAGTTTCCAGCCCCGACACCCAGGTACTGAAATGTCCATAGAGATGGACCCAACAGATTAACATAGAGGTCACCTACCCGAGAATTCTCTAATGTGCTTTAAACCAGGCCTGCAAACTCCCTTGGTTGTCTCTCTAGTCTGGCAGTGGAAGACCCCCAGCAGGCTGGACTTCTGCAGGATAAAACACTCATTGTGTTTACATACGATGAGTCCGGGATATCATTCTCCGGCAAATCATGGACCTCTTACATAAGGAGAACGGGTGAAGAAACTGGAGGAAGTCTGGAGGGTGTGAGACAGACTTGAGAAAAGCCAGGATGCTGGCGAGGTCTCTGAGATGTCTAATGGGTACTAGCGATTCTGAGGGAGCCAGGAAGCCAGCAGGAGCTTTGGTATGCTAATCGCTTAGTACCTTCAGCCAAGGAGAAGGGTAAATGGCTCAGCGGGTAGATGGGAATCAGCTTCACAATAATTGCCAGAATTTGGGGGAAGATGGAGTTTCCTCTGGACCTGGCAGAAATGTCTTCCTATAGCTAAAAGGGAAGAGATATCCAATGGGAACTAGTCACAAACCCTGGAAGCTCAAGCAAAGTTCTGTTTTCAACCAGGCTCCTTCAAGGATGATAACCCACTTCCTCCACGATGTGTTACTGAGGACGAGGGCCTTGCACGGGCTAGGCAAGAGCTCTACCACTGGGCTATATCTCTAGTCCTCTTTCGTGGTGTGCACTTGTGCTGCTTCCTACAGGGGGTGCAGATGCAGATTCACCAGGCTGAAAGGACGAAGCGGGGCGGGGGTGGGGGACAGGGTGGGGTGGGTCTGCAGAATCCCAGTCCAGGTGGG
The DNA here is from genome assembly GCF_008632895.1 of Mastomys coucha. Classification (NCBI taxonomy): domain Eukaryota; kingdom Metazoa; phylum Chordata; class Mammalia; order Rodentia; family Muridae; genus Mastomys; species Mastomys coucha. Next base: position 19,342,333 of record NW_022196909.1, read on the forward strand.
AGTGAGTGTGAGGGAGGAGAAGGCCCTCTCCAAGGATTTTAAATGAAATAGATGATTTCTCTTAGATGATCGTAGTTTATGCACATACCTTTATTTGAGGTGAGCTTGTATGTATTCACTTTATTCAGGATGGACAAGGGCTATGTATGAACGTTGGAGAGTGGGAAGGAGTTTTCAGAGTGAATGAAATCATTGGCTGGGGTTTAAAGTGCTGCGAATGTTCAGTTTGTATGGAGAGGCATTCCAGAAATCCCAGGTACTTGCTGGGCAGGTTCTTATCAGCAAAGAAGTTGAACTTGAACTTGTAGGTCTGCCAAGGACTACTTGACCTTCCCCAAGTACAGGGTGAGGGGCTCAGGTCCCCAGACAAGGTCAGAGAAGGGGAAACCTTGCTGGTAAAATTCATTCCCCATTTTGCGCTGAGCTCGGAGGAGCTATCTGGACCTGGTAGAGTGTGACCTTAATTATCAGGG
>NW_022196909.1:19342815-19361716 GCF_008632895.1 Mastomys coucha
CCCCCCCCCCCGCAGTCTTTTCACTATTTATTTTATGACTAGGACATTAGCTTGCTCAGACTGGCTGTGGTTTGCATTGTGTCTAAGCTCCGCCCCACAGTTACCTGCTTGCCCCTCCTCACTTTCTTACTCTCTTCCCCTTCTGTCCCTTCTCTCCTCAACCCCCTCCCCTGTCCCCTGTCTCTTTCCACATGTTCATGGCCAGTCTCTACTCCTCTTCTCTTCTCTTCTCTTCTCTTCTCTTCTCTTTTCTCTCTGCCTCCCTCCTTCCCCCCCTCTGTCTCTCTTTCTCTCTCTTTGCCTTCTCTGTTTCTACTACCCCCTCAACTCCCTTTCCCATGTCCTGAATAAACTCTATTCTATACTATTCTCCTTCTGTGGCTGGCATCTCAGGGGGAAGGGATGCCAAAGTGTGGGCCAGCAGAGGCATCTCCTTTCCCCCACACCATACCGTGCCTCCATCAAACATATCTCTGGCTTCTTTTTCTTTCTTATAAAACACAAAACTTGGGGCTAGAGAGATGGCTGAGCAGTTAAGAGCACTGACTGCTCTCCCAGAGGTCCTGAGTTCAATTCCCAGCAACCACATGGTGGCTCACAATGTAATCTGTAATGGGATCTGATGCCCTCTTCTGGTGTGTCTGAAGGCAACTACAGTATACTCACACACATAGAATAAATAAATCGTTTTTTTTTAAACATGGTTTTAGAGCTTTATTGTAGAAGAGAGAAAGAGAGAGAGAGAGAAGGTAGAAAAGTAGAGGCCTGCCATGGTCACATGGAGAGAGGGGCGAAGGGAGAGGGAGAAGGAGGGCGAGAGGTGAGAGTAAGAGCAAGAGCTTAAGAGCTAAATAAATCTTAAAAAAGTAACCCACAACACTATATCTACTTTAGAGTTTAGTGTGTGTGTGTGTGTGAGACCTCACATAGTACAAGCTGATCTTGAATTCACAATGTAGTCAAGGATGACCTTGGAATCCTGATTCTCCTACTTTATCCCAGCCTCCCTAGTATTATGGACTAAAAACCTCAGCTAAAATAAGTTAGACATTCCTCCCTTAAAAAACAAAGCCCCTCAGAAGAAGCCACGTTGAAGCCAGGCATATTGGCACATGGACTCATAATCTCAGGACTTGCAAGATGGAGGCAGGGAGATAAGGAGTTCAAGGCTATCTTTAGCTATGAGCAATTTGTAAACCAGAATGAGCTACTATGTGAGACCCTAGCTCAGAAAACAAAACGCAACAGAATGGAAGCCATGTGGAATGACTGACTGACTGGTACCATTCTGGCTTGGATAAGTACATTCAATGTTCACAAAACAAACCTCAGTTGATTTCTTCGTGGAAGAAACTGTCACATCCATTTTCAATGAAAGGGTTCCTAAAGTTCATTAGAATCACAGAGAAACCGGAGACCCCTCTCCGATCTAGGTCACCTCCATCTCAGAACTCTGATTGGGAAGTAGCAGGCAGTCTGTTCACCCACGACAGAAAAGGGGACAGTCCCAAGTCCCAGACTATTGATTAGAGAAGGCTTGGAATCCTCAATCAAGAGGTAGAGAAGTTTGGGAAGGGAGACAGCTCTGTACAAAGGGGCTTGAAGATCTTAGCTGTCCGTGGGAAAAGGGCAGAATTGTCCTTCACTGGGGACTTCTTTCTTCTTATTTATTTCATGTGTATGAGTGCTTTACCTGCACGTCCGTATGTGCATATACAGTGTATGCTGTATGTACATATACAGTGTATGCTTGGTGACTGCATAGGGATCAGAAGATTGATGGTTGTGAGCCACGTGCATGCTGGGAACCAAACCCAGGTCGTCTGCAAGAGCAGTCAGTGCTGTTAATTGCTGAGCCATCTGTTAGGAACAGTCACACTGCAGGACCAGGCACACCCCCTATCTGCCTTCAGTGATTCAGTGTCCTCAAAAGCCATCAAATTCGACACATTTCCACTGTCACCAAAGAGTCAAGTTGTGTATCTGTTATAAAAGCTCCAGCCATCACAGTCAGCCCTCAGGCAACCTTGTTCCACTCAGAGGCAGCCTTCTCCACTGCCCAATAAATCTCCGGCAAGTGGGGTCTGTTTCATGGCATGATGTTTATGGCATTCTTAGGCCTACCAATAGCCTCAAAAACCCTAATATCATCTCTCCAGCCCCTCAGTTGGGGACTTTAACAAGCACTATCCCATGCCAAACAACACTCTTTTGAATCTTCTGTGCTGATGTCCTTTTCTGTGGAACAGTTGAATAAATTTTTTTTGCACATATTTTGTTTGTTTGTTTGTTTTGGTTTTGTTTTTTCGAGACAGGGTTTCTCTGTATAGCCCTGGCTGTCCTGGAACTCAGTCTGTAGACCAGGCTGGCCTCGAACTCAGACATCCGCCTGCCTCTGCCTCCCAAGTGCTGGGATTAAAGGCGTGTGCCACCACCGCCCGGGTGCACATCTTTTAAATTCATCATCATTACAGAATGGGGGGAAGGGTCTTGTTTCTCACATCTAAGCATGGCCTTGCCTTTAAGTGTTGCTTGCCCGCTCTTCGCTAAGTAGTTTTCACTTGATTTTTTTTTTTTAAATTTTATGTGTATGAGTACGCTGTAGCTGTACAGATGGGCTTGAGCCATCATGTGGCTGCTGGGAATTGAACTCAGGATGACCCTGCTTGCTCCGGCACAATATACTGTAGCTGTCTTCAGACGCACCAGAAGAGGGCGTCAGATCTCATTACGGGTGGTTGTGAGGCACCATGTGGTTGCTGGGATCCAAACTCAGGAACTTCGGAAGGGCAGTCAGTGCTTACCTGCTGGAGAGATGGCTCAGCCGTTAAAGGCTAGGCTCACAATCCACTTGATTTTTAAGAGGAGGTTCTCCTATACTTAAGCACTTCAAATAGTAAAATTTTACTGTCAACTCAAACGAGAGCTCAATAGCTCTTAATTTTTGACCATCTTAAATATACCACATAATTTTGACCTTATTGGTTAAACTCTGGTCTCCGGCAGTGTTCTTTGACTGGCAAACTTGTTTCCATTTCAAAGTCAGGCTGAGCCCTACATTTGTAAGATTAGAGCACCCACTTTCTAAGGATGTCTGGTTCTTGCCCAGCAGTGATGTGAGTGTCACAGCACTGAAACGAAGCATCTAAGTCCTTCTTTGTTACTTACTGCCTGCTTCCTCCCTCCCCCGCCCCTTTTTTCTTTCTGAGTCTGGGTCTCATGTCACACAGTCTGGCCTAGAACTTATTATGTCGCTAAGGAAACTCTAAAACTTCCTGCCTGCCTCCACATCCCCAGTACAAGCGCTGAAGTTACATGCGTCCTCCCCAACACCCAGCCCAGGGATGCTAAGGAAGCATTCTAACAACCAACACACCCTCCCCGCCCTGTAACCTCTACTCTTACCTGTGTGTGTGTCAAATTCCTGCTTAGGCTTCAATCACAAGTCTCCAAGTGACTGGGACAGGGCATTAATTAGGTAGGCAGAAACATCATTTTTACTTCCCGTAAGTAATTGGCAGCCCTGACTCACGGGAAGAGCTATCTATTTAGGGATACTAAACAACAGGACAACCCTGTAGCTGTTGTCAGCAGACATGAAACTGAGTCCTCACAGACCAGGACAGCGGGAGCTTCCTATCTTTAGTGCATCCCCTGTCTGCTACATCCGTAGCTGGAAAGGAAACCCTTTTTCTGTGCCTGAATAAAACAGAGCTGTGCTATCAACTGCCTGCTCCAGGCCAACCTGGAATGCATGCTTTGGCATCTGTACACAGCTCTTCTCCTCAGCCTGCCCTATCCTTGCATCTCAAGGCAGCGAGTGCAGAACTAGAAACCGTCCCAGCTCCTTTCTGGTGGGTATGTGGTTTAGATTTTGGAGCTAAATGACTAAGTCACTAGCTGTTTTATGGGTGAAGGGGTCCCCTGAACAACAACTTCCTTCCCCCTCTATAGCCAGTGTCAATGGAAAAACACACACAGGCACCAAATCAAAACCTACCTCCTCTGAGGCCTGTCGCAAATTAAAAGAACAAGAGAAACGCCTCCTCAAACCCCACATTAGCCCCACAGAGCCCCTTCTGAGCTACATATAATTTTCAGGACAGATAAGAACATGCCCGGTAGGGCTCAGTGGCTTTCCCTGAGAACACCACTGGCAAGGCTAGTCACTTGGCGCACTGTCAGCTGCCAGGGAAGCGGTACCCAGCATGGTCCAGCTTTGTGCTGAAGAGTGCGCTGATGACACAATCACTAGAAATACTGAAGCTGCACTTCGATTTCGGCCCATTTCTCATTTTGGTTTTCAATGCAGTCAAATAGCGGGGGTTTGTCCCAGCTCGCTAATTGCAGCGAGGTCATTGTGCGAAATTATAGAATTTCCAGAGCCATTTTCTTGGAAAAAGAGAATTAGCATGAAAAAAGAGACAGCCCTGGGTTGTGCCATTAAAACCATAGTCACGGAACAAAGTAAGCCGGTGCCCCTGGTGAAATTTTGGTCTCTGGTTCGCAGACAAAAATCAGTTAACACACTGACAAATGAGACAGACAGATTCCTAGACAAAGGTGCAGCTTTCTGTCCCTGGGGTTCAGGGACACAAGAGTGAAGACTTGACATCCAGATCAGCACAGCACCCTACCAAGCCATCCTTTACAAAGGGTGGCAATTGAATCAGTGTTTCCAGGGAAATACCCCCCCCCCCCGTGGCTATGGTTATGCTAATGAATACCATAGGGGAACATTTGGGCAAATCCAGCCTTTTTATACACTGGAAATTCCTTTCAAGGTTCCATGTTTTTTACTTCCAAAAGCTTAAGAATTTTACTATTTACTCCTGTGGGTCCTAGAGGAGAGCTATTTGTTTCTTTTTCTTTCTTTTCTTCCCCCTGCCCCGCCCCACACCCCCAGGGTTTCTCCAGTCCTGGAATTCACTCTGTAGACCAGGCTGGCCTTGAACTCAGAAATCTGCCTGCTCCTGCCTCCCAAGGGCTGGGATTAAAGGCATGAGCCATCACTGCCCTACAGCTTCTGAGTTTTTGTTTTCTCTCTTTAGAATTAAAGCCAAAACTTAAGAATCATAATGACAAGATGCTATTGGCATATGCTAAATACCCACCATCCAGGTAAATAGAGATCTTATGCGTGCTCTCTTACTCCTGCTTCTCTCCCTTGCCTCTTGCCCCTTTGTTCCCCCTCTTTCCACATGGTCATGGCCGGCCCCTACTTCTCTACCCTCTCCTTCTCTCTGCCTTTCTCTGCTTCTGCTACCCCCTTAACTCCCCTCCCCATGCCCTAAATAAACTCCATTCTATATATTAAAAAAAAAAGAAAGAAAGAAATCTTATGTGTTAAAAAAAAAACAAACAAACCATAGTTCCTACTTTTTCCATTTATCTTGTTTTTAGTTCCGTATAAATAGTAACAGTTAATGTAAATGTACTTTTAAGTCATTGATAATAGTTAAAAATATATGCTGGGGGGTTGGAGATGCAGGAAATGGAGACCGATCTTTGAACTTCTTGATTTCCTATGGCTCAAAGCACAGAGCAAAACAGGAATCCTCCAGCTGAGGATGGTTTCCTCCCACCACAGACCACCCTGGCTTCTCAGAGTAATCCTACCAGCAAGCTCGGTGACTCATTTCTCCAGCAACCTCCGTTTGGTCCCAGGATGTCCTTGTGAAGAGTCCCATTGAAGTGCCCATTTCCTCCAGCAAGAGACACACATGAGTCACAAGCTGGGGGTGTAACACACAAGGCCAGAGCTCAGATGGCCTTTGTCACACTGAACTGAGATGGTATGGTGCTTAAGTAAGATTAGCACACTTCCGAAGGTCAACTGTTCATTGGAACCCTAAGGAACTTTAAGCAAGTTCCTTGAGTTTCCTCCGTGAGCTTCCTTACGCACAGAGATTAGTAACAGAATCCATGTTATAGTGTCATTCTGAGGAGAGAATCCGGAACAAGCAGGTTCTGAGTCCTGTACTCGTACATCTAGATGCTGGGTCACATGGATCTCCAACCCAGTTTCACAGATTCCCACACGGAAAGTGAAGAGAAAACCAAGCTTTTGAGTTTCCAACAGGGATAAGCTGCTGAGATGCCTCCTGTTTGAACATCTCAAAATCCAGAGTTCTCTCTGCCTGTCTTTCCCCTCCTCCCTCCATCTCCGTCTCCCTATCTTCAAGGAGACTCCTCCAGCCTCTCATCCTCTAAGACTGGCGAACTCACGGGAACTGTTCGCAAATAAACCTGCTTTTATACTTCTAATCTGGCTCGAATTGGCCTATTACACTGGTGGAAAAACCTATTACAAGTTTCTCTTAAATGAGGATATCTGCAGACAGTAGGGTCCAGATGTGATTCCTCCTTTGGAGTGAATAAAGTGACATTCGAATTTCTCCTCTGTAAGAAGTCAGCTTTAGACATTTGCTGAAAAGTCAAACTACATGTAAACATTGTTTGAGCATCTGGAATGGCGAGGCTATGCTAAACATTCAAGGATAAGAAAAGATGGATAAAGGGCACCCCTCCGCTCAAAGACATCCACTCCCCAACACCTCTGGTAAAGGTGAGATAATTGTCCAAATCTGAAATAGGTGTTCTGCTCAAGATTCAGCGCACAGCATGGAGGGAAGGACTAGAGCTGCAGGATATCAGAGATCTTTCTAGAACTCTAGAACAGGTGATCCTTGGCTGGGAATTTGATAGGTGTCAGGTGTGTGTGTGTGTGTGTGTGTGTGTGTGTGTGTGTGTGTGTGTGTGTGTGTGTGTGTGTTAAAAGGAACAGGAATAGGAAAGCCAGGGGAAGAGATAACAACAAATATAAAGGTCACAAAGCTGTACGAAGTGATAGAGTGTCTTGGTTATGAAAGGGGATTACTGAGTTTGAGGAGGCTGATCACAAAAGGATGGCCTTGGCTTGGCAAGCAGTTTCAGGAAGGACAGACTGCAGGAGACAGGTAGCCAGCTCTCCACTCTGCAACAAGTTCCTCATTCCCAAGCCCTTAAATCCCAGCCCTATAAAGGGTTCAAGGCGGCTCTTACCTAGGCAGATCCTTAAGTTTCCTCCACCCATGCTTGCTGCCCCTTCCTGTGTCCACTAATAATCACAGTCTTGTCTGTTGAAGGTTGGACTCTTATCTCTTTCTGCCTTGTCTTTTTACACTGCCTCAGAAATCTAACATGATGCATTTAGGGGGAAAACCATAGGGACCGGGATAGAGGTGGGGTTTGGAGATAAGGCCACATAGAGGAGCGGAGAGTAAAAAGCCTGAATTCCACACTACCATGTTTCTTCAGCTTCTAGAACACAATGATTGATTAATTGATTGATTGATTTTTAGGTTTTGAGACAGGGTTTCTCTGTGTAGCGCTGGCTATCCTGGAACTCAGTCTATAGACCAGGCTGGCCTGGAATTCAGAAATCTATCTGCATCTGCCTCCCAAGTGTTGTTGGCATTAAAGATGTATGCCACCATACTTTGCACAAAACACAACAACTTTTAAAATAAAAAAAAAAAATATTGCCGGGCGGTGGTGGCACACGCCTTTAATCCCAGCACTTGGGAGGCAGAGGCAGGCGGATTTCTGAGTTTGAGGCCAGCCTGGTCTACAGACTGAGTTCCAGGATAGCCAGGACTATATAGAGAAACCCTGTCTCGAAAAACCAAAACCAAAACCAAAAAACAAAAAATATTTAACACTACTTGAATGGCTTAGAAAACAGTGGGAGTTTGCAAGGAAAGAGGCGAGTCAATTAGTTTTTCAAGAATAAATACAGGTTGATTCTCTTTTTTTAAGATTTATTTTATTTATTTTATGTGTATGAGTAAACTGCAGCTCTACAGATGGCCATGAGCCATCATGTGTGCGACTACTGGGAATGAAACTCAGGACCTCTGCTGCCCCGCTCGCTCTGGCGAAATTCACTGTAGCTGTCTTCAGACACACCAGAGGAGGGCGTCGGATCTCATTATGGGTGGTTGTGAGCCACCATGTGGTTGCTGGTATCGGAACTCAGGACCTTCAGAAGAGCAGTCAGTGCTCTTACCCGCTGAGCCATCTCGCCAGCCCAGGCTGAACCTCTTGTAAGTGTTTGGGACCAAGTGTCTGGGGCTGGGAAGGCATCTGCATCCTAGTATTTGCCTGGGTTGTTCACTCACTCCTCCCGTATGTTTCAAAGTAAATGTATTCATTCCCAGAACTGGCTCTGCTATCTGAATTGAGTCTCTACTGTTTTATAAGCATAAATAAATATAGGATGAGGTGTTTTTCTAAAGCCTTCTTCTAAAAAGCCTTCCCCTTCCATCTCCACAGTTCTATTTGAATAATAACACAAACTGGTTATTGGAAGAAACCTTGTGTGAAATACTCCCAGAACTGGTAGTTTTGAATAGGAAAAATAAATCCCAATTGGAAAAGACATTGAAAGGGGAGGCAAAGAAAGGTGATGCTGACACCATAAATCACAATTTGGAGGCATATGCCACTCACAGACCCTGATGTTGAAAAGAGCTATAAAGGTGTCTCCTAATGATTACAATCTATTGATTTATTTACTTTTTCTATGTACTTGCTTTTTGAGACAAGGTTTTATAGTCCAGAATGGCCTCAATCTCCCTTTGTACGTGAGGATGACCTTGATCTCCAAGTCTGCTGCCTCTGCTTCAAATCCTAGGGTTAAGAGCTCACACAAGACACCAAGAAGGACTACTTTAGAAAGCAAGACTGGTTAGCATTTTGCCTAAGCCCCGCCCCACAGTTACCTGGCAACAGCCAGGAATGGCTGACTCACTATAAAAGGGGCCGCTTGCCTTCTCCTCTCCTGCTCTGTCCTCTTGTTCCTTTCCCACTCCTCTCCCTATCCCTGCCTCTTCACTCTTCACGCGCTCATGGCCCGCCTCTACTTCTTTACTCCTCTCCCCTGCTCTCTCGTTCTTTCTCTCTGTCTCTCTGACTTTCTGTCTCTACTACCCTCTTAACTCTCCTCCCTATGCCCCAAATAAACTCTATCCTATACTATATTGTCTTAGGGTTTTACTGCTGTGAACAGACACCATGACCAAGGCAACTCTAATAAGGACAACATTTAATTGAGGTTGGCTTACAGGCTCAGAGATTCAGTCCATTATCATCAAGGTGGGAGCATGGCAGCATCTAGGCAGGCATGGTACAGGAAGAGTTGAGAGTTCTACATCTTCATCTGAAAGCTGCTAAGACTGACTTCCAGGTAGCCAGGATGAGGGTCTTAAAGCCCACCACACCTACAGTGACACACCTACTCCAACAAGATCACACCTACTCCAACAAGGCCACACCTTCTAATAGTGCCACTCCCTGGGCCGAGCATATAAAAACCATCACATATACCATCCTGTGGCTGGTCCCTCAGGGGGAAAGGAGGCCTCAGCATATGCCCTCAGAGGTACCCCCTTTCCCCACACCAAACCACACATCCACCTAAACACATCCCCGCTCTCCTTATCTTTTTATAAGCACATCAGTACTATGCCAAATGTGGTGGCGCTTGAATGTAAGAACTGGGGAGACTGACGCAGTAGGATTGCTGAGTTCAAACCCAGCTTGGGCTTACACAGTTAATTCCAGGCTAGCTTGAGTCACAGTGAGACTCTGTCTCAAGACAGACAGCGATGGATAAAAATGCAGTTTCTGAATTTAATCACAAGGGACATCAAAGCAACCTAAATTCACAGGCACTTGTACAAAATAACTGGGCAGCACTAGTCGAACCGCACAAAAGACAAACACAGGCCGAGGAACTATCCTTGATTATAGGAGACCAGGCGGCCACAGCAGCTAAACGGTCCCCAATCTAGATGAGAAAGGGGACATTATCCATCATTTTTCCATCCTTCCTCTTCAGACAGGGTCTCACTATATAAGTCTGAATGGACTGGAACTGGTCATGAAGACCAGGCAGCCTTATTTCTCATTTTTTTTTTTTTATCACAGCTGATTCTTCAGCACCAGCTGACCAGTATCGATTAACCCAGCAAAGCAAAGGTTCGCCTTAGTGGGTGTGGTCTCTTGGCTCACAGAGCTCTGCCTGGTCTCTGCTTCTGAGTGCTGGGATTAACCACATACAGCACCATACCTGGTTTGTCCTCATGTCAATTGTTACAATTTTTTACTATTTCAAAGGCATTTGAAAGGGTCAGTCTCTTAACACAGCAACATACACACAATACTGTGCTAGTTTGGTATTCTGTCAACTTGACACAGCCACATTTATCTAAGAGGTGGGAACCATTTCTCAGATAGAAAAAAAAATGTCAACATAAAACTGACTTGTAGAAGCCAGGCAGTGGTGTTGCATGCCTTTAATCCCAGCACTTGAGAGGCAAAGACAGGAAGATCTCTATGAGTTCGAGGCCAGCATGGTCTACAAAGCAAGTTCCAGGATAGCCGAGGCTACACAAAGAAACCCAATCTCAAAAACAACAACAAAAACTGACTTGTAGAAAATTCTGTGGGAAGCCAGGCGGTGGTGGCACATGCCTTTAATCCCAGCACTTGGAGGCAGAGGAGGCGGATTTCTGAGTTCCAGGACAGCCTGGTCTACAGGGTGAATTCCAGGACAGCCAGGGCTACACAGAGAAACCCTGTCTCAAAAAAAAAAAAAAAAAAAGTTCTGTGGGGACATTTTCTAATTAGTAGTTGATGTGTAAGGACCCAGCCCATTTTCAATGGTGACACCCATGGCCAGATGGTCCTGTTATGTATAAAAACTAGGCTAAGCAAGCCAGTTCCTGTCTTGGCTTCCTGCCCTGACTTCTTGGAGTGAGGGAGTATGACCTGAGAATTGTAAGTGGAAATAAACCCTTTCTTCCTTATACTGCTTTTGGTCATGTTTTTTAATCACATCAATAGAAAGCCCAAGACAGGGTTAGTACGGAGGGATACTGCTGTGACAGACCAACCATGCTTCGGGGAGAACTATGGAAGAACTTCAGAACACTGGATTGGAAAAGCCATGGAGTCTTCATAGCTTAATGAGCTTAGAAGACAAGAATATTTAGAGATATGCAGGTGATAGACCCCTGGCTTGGGAAGTTTTAGAAGGAAGTTTGAAAGTACCTATCTATCAAAGTCTCTATCAAGGCCATTCGATATTAAATTAATATTCTGAGTCCGGTCAGCGGGGATGGAAGAACTGTCTGTGACATGCAAGGGACAACAACCACTAAAGTGAAAGTTTGCTTTGGCGGGATAATTGGTACTGATCAGCTGCTGCTGAAGAATAAGCCAGGGTGGCCCACGCCTTTAATCCCAGCACTTGGGAGGCAGAGGCAGGTGGATTTCCGAGTTCCAGGCCAGCCTGGTGTACAGAGTGAGTTCTAGGACAGCCAGGGCTACACAGAGAAACCCCCTTCTGGGGGAGGTGGGGGGGCGGGAGGTGGGGGTGAAGCCTTTGAGTAATGTTTCCTCTGGGCCAGACTACAGAAGCTGAGGTCCAGAGGCAGCCATGACTGTACCCTGTGCTGGCAGCGTAACTTCTAATGTACAGAGAGTTTTCCAGGTGGTACTGGTTTTAAAGGCATGAAGGAGTCATGAAGAGAAGTTGAGGCTTGGCATCATGAGGTAAGAGTTCCTGAAGGGAGTCTAAGAGAGGCTATTAATGAAGGGACAGCCCAGTGTCAAGAGAGACCCAGAATCTGAGCTACCAGTACCATGGAATGGACCATCAAGAACAGCAGATCACAAAGAGCAGCTGTGTAGTAGTGTGAGCTTGAGCCTAGGAGACAAGGCTCAGCTATGTGTGCTGCAGAGAGTGGGGCAGGAGAAGTGGCCCAGGCCCTTTGGAGACCAGAGGAGGGTGACTGGGTGGTGGGCATCAAGCAATTTCCTCTTTACACTGTTGGACTTCGGTTTTGATTTGATTTGATTGAGACTATGAACTCTTGAAATAAGGGTATTTAACCTAGTTTTTATTTGTTTTATAAGAATGTAAAGAGAATTTTGGTTTCTTAAAAAACAAAACAAAACAAAACAAAAAAACATACAAATAAGAATGTTTTCATTTTAATCCCAGGTATGGGATATGAGGCTGCTTCAGACTGTCCAGAGCAGTTGACTAGAAGGGGTGTGATTTTGCCCAGTGGCAGAGAGTTTGTGCAGTTGGGTGGTATTTAGAATTCTGAGAGCTTTTTACAGGGTATCTAAATGCTAGGGCCCCCAGAGGCGGTGTATGTGTGTGGGAGATGTTGTTGGCTTTTGTTGGATGTTGTTGGTCTGTGAGTCCAAGTCCACTCCACCGTGGGACAAGGCCTCTTGGGGAGTCTGAAGTCTGGGAATGTGACTCTGCTTATTCCATGCAGCAGCCAGGGCGGTGCTAGGCTACAGGGAAGCGCCAAGACACAGCTCCAGGGGTGTAGGAAAACGCAGTCTTAGGGGTGGGAAAGCTGGAGCTGGTTCGGTGGTCCCCAGGCTTGTGACAAGGCCAGGGCTGTGGGGTTCTCAGACTCTTGGAATCCAGGTGCCGCTGGGAGTCAAGAAGAGCAGAAAATGGAGTTGTGGACTGAGGGCTGGGGACAGCATCTAACCAGGGGATGGGGAATGGGGGTGGGGGAGGGGGGAGAAAGCAGAGCGCTTAGCGGTAGATTATTGTCCTTAGCTTGGCAGAGGCAGGCTTGGTGGTGGTTGTGGCTGGGAGCACAGAGAGACCTTCTACGGGATCTGTAGTCGAATGCCTTTTCCATGGCTCCGCATGGTGTTCATGACAGAAAATGGATGTGTAACGTACCCTACCTACTTCTCACGGTGGACCTGAGATTAAATACCTTTTGTAGGGCGGACTGTCTGGGAAGGGAAGCTTATTGGCTAAGTCCTCTGGGCCTCTAGGTAACTCATTAGCATAGCGAACTCAGTTTTGGGTCTATGTGACCATAGGATACGTTTCTTTCTTTTTTGGTTTTTCGAGACAGGGTTTCTCTGTATAGCCCTGGCTGTCCTGGAACTCACTCTGTAGACCAGGCTGGCCTCGAACTCAGAAATCCACCTGCCTCTGCCTCCCAAGTGCTGGGATTAAAAGCGTGCACCACCACCACCCGGCTGGTTTCTGTGAGGAGCACGGCCCAAGTTCCAAGTCAGGAGTCTGGCAGGGGGTGGGGAGTTGTCTAAGTCTCAGGGGTGTGCCCTCGAGTGTTCCGGTCTCAATCTGCTCTACCTTACCCAACTTCCTGGCATGGTTTTACATCCCACCTTGGTCAAGGTTTGTTAAGTACTCATGTGCAAAGAAACAAGAATAATTAGATACCCTGAAGGTGGAGATCAAATTTGCCCCAAGGAACTCAATGCTTTTAATCAGCAGGAAGTAGTTTAATGATGTCACCCGCCTTCCCAACTCCTGACTTTATTCAGGGATCTCTTTCCTTTCCTTTCTATCATTTTTTATTTCTCTTACTTAATGTTAAAGGGTTGAAAGAGTGGAAGGAAAAGTGTTTATCTGTGTACCATGTACACACCTGGTAATGCCTGAGGAGGCCAAAAGAAGGAGTCAGATCTCCTGGAACTAGAATTATGGATGGTTATGAACCACCCTGTGGCTTCTGGGAATTGGGGAATTGAACTGATGTCTTAACTGAGACATCTCTCCAGCACCAGACTTTGGATATTTTAGAGAGACTTTGAACTTTTAAAGAGACTTTGAATTTTTTTTTTCTTTAAAAAGAGTCAACTTTTAAAGTATTTAAAATTTTAAAGACTAGGATTTTTAAACATTGGAATGTTTTATATTTTTAGGGACGAATGGGAAGGGAAAGGTTATAACTGAACAGTGATGCATTTGTTTGTTGTCAGGGAGAAAGGAGGACAGCTGTCATGGTGTTTTATCACAGCAATGGAAACCCAAACAAACTGATGACATCGTCATAACACAGAACAAACTCCGCCCCACCTCGTCGGCCTTTTAACAGCAACAGTCTCCAGTGTGTACCTGCACAATTCCTATAAGATGGAGGAGGTGTATTCACACTTACTGACAGTTCATCTTGTTGCAAAGAACATGGCGACCCTGCCAACTCTGTGCGTGTGTCTGTGTGTGTGTCTGTGTGTGCGCATACACACATGTGCATGTTGCATTCCTGAGTGTAAGAGGTGGAGAGTTTAGAAGCCAGAGGTTGATATGGAGATGTCATTCCTTGATCACTTTTACACCTCCCTTTGAGACGGGGCCTGAACCTGAAGTTCATCGAGTTATACAGGGTGGCCATCAAGTTCCCCAGGACCCACCGTCTCCACCATGCTGGGGTTACAGGCACTTGCCTCCATACCTGCCTTTTACAATGGGTTCTGGGGATCCAAACTCAGGCCTATAAATTGCTTGTGCAGCAATTACTTTACCTACCAAGCCACCTCCTCAACCTCCTAAAGAATGTTCAAAAATGCCCAAAGTATGACTCAAGCCGTGAACCATCAAAAGTTAACTGCCCGCTAATGAAACTTGATCAGCTTGAGCACACTGAAAATAGCTAACGTGAGCATATCCCAAGAATGTGGACTCTTGGCATAGTTGGCTAACACTCATGCCAGAAAATGTTCCTCTTTTCAAAACATTAACCCTACATCCAAAATACCAACAACTCTAAGTCATAATGTCCATTACCAGTGGGTTTTAACAATTAGTTGGTCATTGAAAAGTGCTGAATGGTATGAACTCAAAGAACCCAGCCGTTTCAGTCACACACAAACCTGTTAGAGTTGACGTCGTTCAGAACTGCAGGAGTCATTCCAGAACATGTGGTCCCTACTGGATGCACTTCTGAGGGCATTCTCTAACACAGCTATGGGTCTCTGGGACCCTGTGGCCACACAGCTGCAGAAGCCCTGAATCTTCCCTGGGATGGAGCTACAGGACAAAGAACTGGTCCTTGCCTAGGCTCAGGTTACAAGAGGACAAAGTGTTTCCACCTTCTCTTTCTGCATTCCCAGGGGGAATTCAAACTGACCTGCAGTCTATTTAAACTCAGTTAAGGAATATGTCTGGCTAGTGGTTTCCATCAAAGGGAATCTTTTTTCGAGACAGGGTTTCTCTGTGTAGCCCTGGCTGTCCTGGAACTCACTCTGTAGACCAGGCTGGCCTCGAACTCAGAAATTCACCTGCCTCTGCCTCCCAAGTGCTGGGATTAAAGACATGCGCCACCAACGCCTGGCACATCATCAAAGGGAATCTTTTTTTTCCGAGACAGGGTTTCTCTGTGTAGCCCTGGCTGTCCTGGAACTCACTCTGTAGACCAGGGTGGCCTTGAACTCTGCCTCTCAAGTGCTAGGATTAAAGGTGTGTGCCACCACCGCCCGGCACATCATCAAAGGGAATCTTTAAAGCAGCCACAGAAGAACACTGAACATTGTTAAACCTGTTATCTTAAGACTGCTAACTAAATTACTACTTATTCCTTGTGTTTTAGGCGTAATCGCTGTACAGCATCCAGCTCTGAAGACAGGGCTCACGCAGCACGAGGCAGCCTTGAACTGGGTATGAACTGAAGGATGGCCGGATCCTATTGCCTCACCTCCCAAGTTCTAGATTACAGACCCGGGCTGCTCTACTCCCCACCCCACACCTCCCATTCACTGGCTTTGTTTGAATGGTAGAGGGAAGAACAATAGCTAACTGTGTCTTTGAGCCACAAAAATATAGAAACAGATTTTTCTCTCAGCCCTTAATGATCCAATTGTGTAGTCTTGATCATGCTACCAAATCTCAGTGTGAATCCGAGTTACTCAAGGATGCTTGTGTGCATTGTGGAGAATGTGTCAGGGCTGCTTATGCCCAACATACTGAATATGCTCATTTTTATGAACACAAATCCTGTTTGTAAAAGACAAATACAACCTTATAAAGAAAAAAAACTTTAAAGAGTAGTAATTATCTTTTATCACTATGCCAAATCAAAATTCAGTACCCATTTCTCAGTAAAGAACCCACATCTTAAAAAAATTTAAAAAATCCTACGGGTAGAGATGTAGCTCACTTGATAAAGTGCTTACCCAGCATGCATGAATCCCTGGATTTGATCCCTAATACCAAATAACCCAGGCACAGTGGTTCATGCCTAGAACCCCAGTGCTCCACAGCCAATGAAATGGATGAATTATCCTTGACTACAATAAATTAAAGGCCAGCCTGGACTACAGGAGATCCTGTCTCAAAAAAAGAAAAAAAAAAAAAAGGCATCTAAACATGTAGATGACAAGATTTGTTCAAGATTTGTTTGTCTTTGGTTTCCAATTATCTAACTCCAAGGTGTCTCCGGGGATTTAGAATCAAAAGGCCACCATGATGGTGTGTGGGGAGCCGCAGCTGCCACCCTACATATATATTGAACACCTGGTCTCCGGCCAGAGCAGAGAGCATTGATAAAAAAGCCCTTAGTTGGAAAAGCTGTGTGCCTCCAGTTTATGATGCAAGCTGGCATGATTTTCCCACAGCCTATTGTGCTTTGCCACGTAGCCGATGCTGATTGGGACCAGGGAAAGTATTTACCCCACAAGGTCTGGGGGCTGGAGGATAATTAGGAGTAAGTATGTAAGGAATAGTAAGTAAGATATATAGAGATAGGAGTAAGTATGTAGGGAATAGAAGTAAGATGTAGGAATAGAAAGATAGAAGTAGTAAGATGTAAAGATGTAAATAGTAAAATAGAAGAAGTAAGATAGAAATAAGTAAGATGTAAGAACCAAGATTACAAGGATCCTGATTAAACTGCATGGAGAAGAGCTCGTTGTTTGCCTCCTTATTTCCGCTGGATGGAAAGGCAGCCGACAATGGTGGATTGGCTACTCTGCTGTGGCTGTGATGGCTGACAGAAGCAACTTAAAGGAGAAAGGGTTGCTTTTCACTCACAGTTCAGGCTAAGTCTAGTGGCAGGCAGCTGGTCACATAGCATCCACCGTCTGGAATCAGACCATGATAAATGCTCACACTTGCTTCTTTTTTTTTTTTTAAATTCCGTGTGTAGTTTGGTGAATTTTCCCACCACGAGGTAATTTTCATGCCCAGAAGTCTGTCATCAAGGTGATCTATATTCTGTAAACGCTGACCACCATCAATATTACCCACCAATGAGGACTATCTCAGGCATAATCAGAATACCATAGCACAAGAAACTGAATTTCAAAGGTTATTTAGAAAAGCTCCCGTTATGCAGTGGTCCCTTCTCCTGACTTAGGTCTTAGCTGAGAGAGAGTTCCTTCTTGCTTCCTCTGTGTCCCTGCTCAGATGTTTGGATACTGGAAGGGCCCACCCGACAACCCCATTGACATTATCATAAAACAGGCTCCTCCTGCCACATGATTCCTTCTTTGTCCGTTCTCACACCCTGTCCTGTCATGTTATAAATCCAGTTGTCTTCTCCCGGGGCGGGGTGTGTGTGTGTGTGTGTGTGTGTGTGTGTGTGTGTGTGTGTGTGAGGTAATCTCCATGAGAGGAATTTTTGCTTGTTCACAGATTATAACCCAGGTCTTCACAGAATGTCTAGATCACAGTCGCTACTCACCTAGTACTGGCCAGATAGAGGAGTGTGCATGTTTTAGCCAAACGCCACATTCCTGACTCAGTTCCCAACGTAAGCGAATCTTCTGAGACACGTGGGGCAGACATAGAGTTTATGTTCCAGCTTTCTGAGCAAGTGCATCTAAGTTAGCCTGTATGCAAGTTACCCTGAGAGTTTACACAAACCAAGGTTCTCTTAAAGACTGCCAGGCTGTGCTGCTAACCCAGCACGCGGCCTGCCTTCCTCCCATCTCAGTTCTTCCATGCTTACAGATCCCCACGCCCCTTCCTTACCATACTGATCTGTCTCACTGCTGAAGAGGAGGAAGTCAGAAGCGCAGGTCTTGGACTCAATGTTCAAATCTCCCAACCTCAGAATAAGTCTCTTCCCCTTCGGGACTGTGATGATCTTTTCGCACACAGTGTGATTGGGGTACGTCCCTGGATAATTCTTAGATGTCATGGTGCCACTGTCCTGGGAGGTCACTATGTGCCCACAGCCATCACCTGGTAAAGAAGAAAGAACAGAAGATGTAATTGGCTCCTACCGAGGATCCAATCCTCTACACGCTTTGTCTATAGCTTTGTCTATAGCTTGTTATTTTGTTAATTAGTTTGGTTGGTTGGTTTGGTTTGGTTTTCCTGAGAGAAGGAAGAGCTAAACAACAAGGCCCGAGCATGAATCATGCACTGTATCTCGTTTGAAGATATTTCATCTTTGGTCACCCCCCCCCCCCCCCCCCCCGTTTCATCTAGTGAACTTGGTGGGTCTCATGCTCTGAATTAGATGCAGACTTTAAGAAACACACAATTTGCCGGGCGGTGGTGGTGCATGCCTTTAATCCCAGCACTTGGGAGGCAGAGACATGCGGATTTCTAAGTTCAAGGCCAGCCTGGTCTACAGAATGAGTTCTAGGACAGTTAGAACTACACAGAGAAACCCTGTCTCAACCCACCCCCACCCCCCCAAAAAAGAAACACAATTTGTTTTTCTGGCTGTCTACCACTGTTCTTTTGCTACACATGTGTCAAGCAACTCTAGAGTCAATGAATAATAATTTATAACTTACTTCAGAGTGATGGTGATGCGTGAAAGATGCTCCTGATAGAACTTATACTAACACAGACACGCTAGATACAGTCCTAACTACTGTGGAATCATACAAAACCAGCAAGGGCTGCTTCATGGAACTTGAATCCTTATATGATAACTGTAATTCTAGGTGACACGTGCTGTCTCAAGAAGGCTAAACACAGAGCTGGGCAGTGGTGGTGCAAGCCTTTAGTCCCAGCACTTGGGGGGCAGAGGCAGGCAGATTTCTGAGTTCAAGGCCAGCCTGATCTATAGAGTGAGTTCCAGGACAGCCAGAGCTATACAGAGAAACCCTG
>NW_022196909.1:19361726-19367019 GCF_008632895.1 Mastomys coucha
AACAACAACAACAAAATGCTAAACACAATGTCGAGGGAACATGTAGGAGAAAGGCAATGCATTTCCACAAATTTTATAATAACTTGTTAAAACAAGAAGGTACCTTAAAATTATTTTGAATAGTGAAGTGAAAACACCTGTTTTCTAGGGCAGTAGCATTTTGCCTTAGCTCCGTCCC
The DNA here is from genome assembly GCF_008632895.1 of Mastomys coucha. Taxonomy (NCBI): domain Eukaryota; kingdom Metazoa; phylum Chordata; class Mammalia; order Rodentia; family Muridae; genus Mastomys; species Mastomys coucha. Next base: position 19,361,905 of record NW_022196909.1, read on the forward strand.
ACAGTTGCCTGGCAACAGCAAGGTATGCCTGACTCACTACAAAAGGGGCTGCTTGCCCCCTCCTCTCTTGCTCCTCTCTGTTCTCTTGCCCCCTCCCTCCACTCTCCATGTGCTCATGGTCAGCCTCTACCAGCTTCTACTTCTCTCTCTTTTTTTTTAAAAGATTTATTTATTATTATACATACACTGTAGCTGTCTTCAGACACACCAGAAGAGGGCATCAGATCTCATTATGGGTGGTTGTGAGTCACCATGTGGTTGCTGGGATTTGAACTCATGACCTTCAGAAGAGCAGCAGTGCTCTTACCTGCTGAGCCATCTCTCCAGCCCCTCTTTTCTTTTCTTTTCTTTCTTTCTTTTTTTTTTTTCAAGACAGCGTTTCTCTGTGTAGTCCTGGCTGTCCTGGAACTCTCTCTGTAGACCAGGCTGGCCTCAAACTCAGAAACCCGCCTGCCTCTGCCTCCCAAGTGCTGGGATTAAAGGCATGCACCACCACTGCCCAGCCAGCTTCTACTTTTCTATTCTCCCTCTCTTCCTTTCTCTGCCTCTACTACCCTCTTAGCTCCCCTCCCCATACCCCGAATAAACTCCATTCTATACTATAGGGTCATGTGGCTGGTCCCTGGGGTAGGGATACCTCAGCATGAGCCCGCAAAGACACTCCCTTCCCCCACACCTCACAACTCATCACCCAAACATATCCCTCTCCCCTCTTTATCTTTTCATAAACATATCAGGCACAAGACTTACAGTTGACCTGAACGGGTATTTTATAGCACATTTGTAGGGTAAATGAGGCGCTTCACTAACTCTATGCATATTAAGGAAAATATCAGTCAAATTTCCTGACGTGGATTTTGCCATGTGCCTTTTCCTCCTGCTGGAATGGAACTAAAGCTCGGGGCCACCCAAGAAGACGGGCACTATGATCTGATGTAAAAGCAAAACTCATCTTCAAAACAGCAAAACCTTGATGGCCATGACGAGCTCCACCTGCTCTGTCTGCTCTTCCAGCGTGGTGTAAAGGCAATATGGGGATGAGTTCTAGAACCTTCCCTTCTCTCCCCTCTCCTGTCCTCCACTCCCCTGCCTCCCCTTCCCTTCCCTCCACTACCTTCCTTTCATCAATTAACCAAAAGATAGCACCAGCTGAAGTAACCAAAGGCACAACCCTAGTATCTAAGGCCTTATGGACCAACCCAGCTGCAAGGTGCATAGATTGCGTTTGGGCTACACAACAGCTGGAGCTGTGGAGATCAAGAGAAAATAAATGTTAAGAGTGCTGCCTAACTCCAGAGTCTCATCTATCTTAGGAGCCTACAGTGAAGGCCAGGAGGAGGGCCTGACAAGCAGGTTGGTTTCAGTGGATTAAACACATGAGTCCGTGCCACAGAAAAAGTTAGACCGTGAAGATGAAGGAAAAAAAAAAAAAAAAACCACCACTATTGAACCTCAAGGTCTAGGAACGTTAGCTGGTGAGGAACAGAGAGCTACAGAACTTTCTGAGTAGGGGGTTCATGAAAGCGGATGATTAACCAGGTGTGGTAACACACACCATCAATCTAACACTTGAGGAGTTGAGGCTGCAGGGCCATGAATTCAAGGCCAACTTGAATTATACAGTCAGTTCAAAGCCAGTGTGGGCTGTAGACTATGACTCGGCCTCAAAACACAAGACAAATATAGAACAGGTATTAGAAAAAGATGAGCATCCTAGCTGGATACTGTTGGGGACTTACAGTGGGCAAGAGTTTGAGGAGTGTTGAGAATGGGACGCTAGAGAGAAACACCTCGGGGTTCACATAGCCACACAGAGAAGATAGGAGGAGACAAAAGCGTAGTTTTGAATCCAAGTGACTGGAAGGTGGAGGCAGCCAGGAAGGCAAACACAACGAATCAGTTTGGTGGTCAGCTTTGGAGTGCTCGCTAAATTACCTAGGCTCTTGAGCAGCTGTGAGTATAAGACTGAAAATTACACTGGAGAGAGGCGCATTATACAGAGGCATATAGTAAATGCGCTTTGATTGAACATTTGAATTATTTGCCTGCTTTCTAAGGTTTTAAAGGAAAACAAAATTTACTAGGTTTTTGAGAAAACTAAAAACCATGTCACTCACATGATTTTATATCGGTGTATATTCTCACGGGTCTAGAGAAACGATTGCTGTCCCTTTAAAGGGGGTCAGCACCCAAGTGCCTGACCACCCAAGACCCCCCCGTTACTCGTTTTTATTCCTTAACCTTACCTGTGTAGGCTGCTTTTGAGCACCCAGGAAAGTAACAACCGTAGGAACAACCAACCCAATATAATGAACTAAATTCAACTAAACATAAATTCAACTAACCCTGTCAGCTACAGAGAAGCAGCCTCGTCTCGCTTTCCATTCTGTACAATTCTGTTCTGAGAGGGGAAGAGATAGAAAAGTGCTTAAAGAGAACACAGGGATGTTCGAAAGGTTCTATGCAAAAGCACTGACTTCCCAGAATTGTCTCTCTCTCTCTCACACACACACACACACACACACACACCACTTCATACACACATAAACAGGAAGTTCTTAACTAATAAAAAGGAAGAAAATACCATTTTTACAGACATCTACTGATTTACATAGGGCTGAAATGACATGCAGTCTGAGATTCACCTTAAATTCTTCACACACAAGGGAAGAGGCGGGATACATGAAAAAAGATGGGTGTTGTGACTTGCTGGGAAGCTAACACAGAGCTAAAGAACCTAACCGTGATCAAAGTGACTGGGACTTAGCTCGGTGTTTGTCTCTCGGCTCTGAGCTCAATCCCCCACCACACTTTAACAAAAAAATGTAATAAAGTTGATGTTTAAGGAAGCCAATAAAATCAAAGTTTTAGGATTAAATTTCACAGCAGTGTTGGAGTTGATCTCCCAGGAGGCCGGTGCAGAAAGCAGGCTTGAGTGGTGGTGATGGCCAGAATGAACTGCCAGCAACCTAACTTCAAAGTGAGAGAAAGAGAAGGAGGAAGCTTTACCGCAGGGCATCTGAGGGCTCCTCAAAAGCATCTGAAAGGACGTGTTTATCTTTTCCTTCCTTTGAACTGCAACTTAATTGCCAAAGTACAGGATGACCCCAGACAGAAACTGCCTTCCCTCTACACAATATTTATCTCATGGTGGTCCCTTTACCATAGGCCGAACGTCTGGCTACCAGTCACAGAAGCTGCTGCACAGGGAAAAGGACTAGCCATTCCCTTAAAACAATTCACACACACACACAAAAACCTGAATGTAGCTGGGAGTTCAAGGCCAGCCACAGCTACCTAATAAGTTTAAGCCAGCTTGGGCTGGAAAAATAGAAGATGGGAAAGAAAGATGCTGGAGATGAGGTGAGAGAGGGAGTTGGGAGCAGATACAAGCAAAGAATAAACAAAAAATATCCTTTAACTATTTTTTTTCTTCCTGATCATGGTTACGAGATGACCCCAAACCAACAAGCAAACAACAAGACCATAGCTCCGGTGGCTGACTCCATGGCTAAGTGCACCCTGTACAAGCACAGGGACAGGGCCATTACAAAGTTCACGGCTGGCACACTGAGGGCGTGTCCCTAAGCATCTTTGCTGCTTATGTGTGACCCAGGCTCTACAGCAGGCTTCATTACTTCACACAGCAAGATGGTCTCCAAGGACCAAACAACTTAACAAGACTCAGACCTGCTGGTGCCACCAAAGCCCATGAAAAGAGCTGGTTACCTATGGCTGGAAGAATTAGATTCTGGGAAAGACCAAATAAAAATTACGCTTGATGAAAAATTCATGGTTGGGTGTAGGCGCCATATACCTTTAATCCCAGCACTGGGAGGTAGAGACAGCTGGAGCTCTGTGTGAGTTTGGGGCAAGCCTGGTCTACATAGGCGGTCCATCCAGCCAGGGATATATAGAGAGAGACTCTATCTCAAAATAAAAGTAAGTAAAAGTCACTAACTTATTTACTTATTTACTTGTGGAGATGTGCTCACTGCAGAACATGTACGGTGATCAGAAGATAATTCTCGGCAGTCAATTTTCTCCCTCCACCACGCAGGTTCCAGGAATTCAATTTTGGCAGTCAGCCTTGGTGGCAGGCTCCTGTACTGGGCCAAGCTATTTCATTAGAACTCTCAAAGCGACCTGTACACAGAAGTACATCCTCTCTCCGAACACTTAGAAACAATACTCATTAAAAAAGAAGCGTTAAGGGCTGACAAGGCGGCTTGTTGTGTAAAGGTGTCTACCCTACTGCCGAGCCGGAGGTTTGATGATGAGAACCAGTTCCCTCGGGTTATCTTCTCACCTTATAAGAACCATCAGTACTCACTCGGAAAGTGGAAGCAAAAGGACCAGGAGTTCTAGGTTATCTTTGGCTATATACCGAGTTTGGGGAAGTCCTTGTCTGAAAAATGAATGTGTGTGTGTGCGCATGTGTGTATTTGTATATAGAATATATAATATGATCGTGTGGTGTAAGTTTACAAGTATTTTCAGCTTATTTACTATACATTGACCTCCTTACATTTTACAATAACTTATACCTGTTGGCTGACTGTCCAAGCTCACACGGCGCGGCGCACGTCGCAGTACTGAGATCACAGAACAACTTTAGGGACTTCTTTCCTTCTACCATTTGGAATCTGAGAATCAAGCTCACATCACTACGCTTAGCTTAGCAGCCTTTACCTACTGGGCCACCTCATTGGAACCGCATCTTTTTTAACATGAACATTTTTTTTTTTTTTGAGACAGGGTTTCTCTGAATAGCCCTGGCTGCCCTGGAACTCACTCTATAGATCAGGCTGGCCTCGAACCCAGAAATCTGCCTGCCTCTGCCTCCCAAGTGCTGGGATTAAAGGTGTGCGCCACCACTGCCTTAACATGAACACTGTTGGCATTAGGACCTCCCAAACCTATGATATCACATAGGTGACAGCGTGACCCACAGACCTGTTGCCAAGACAACAGCCACTATATTCCCAGAATCCACTTGGCTCACCTCCTACCTTTACCTGAGTGGGTCATTATTATACCTATATATATGGGAAACGCCTCCCCTCTCCCTCTCTTCTCTTTCCACTGCCACCCTGTCTCTCTCTCTCTCTCTCT
>NW_022196909.1:19367029-19387190 GCF_008632895.1 Mastomys coucha
CTCTCTCTCTCTCTCTCTCTCTCTCCCAATAAGACCTCTTATATTGTGGAATTCTTTTGGGCCTAGTGTGCTGTGTCCAGAGACGCTATTCTAACATATCAAACACAACTAAAGCAGGAAAGTAATATAAAAAGACCAAATTCAACTGATTTCTTTGCTTTAGCAGGAACCAAATAGTATAGAAGGCAAAATCGTTCCGTAAACCAATGAGCTCGAATGTCATTAAAAATGTATGCCATAGCTTGGAGGGGATAGGGTCCCCTTGGATAAAGCTCTCTGGATTCAAGGAGTTCACCAGGGAGATAGTTACAAGTAATTTTTCTTTTGAGTCAGAGTTTTACGCATCTCAGACTAAACTTGAACTCACTGTAGATATAGCTGAGGATGGTCTTGAACTTCATTATCCTCCTGCCTCTATCTCCACCCAGTGCTGGGATTATAGGTGTGCAGCCAATGCCTGGCTTTTTTTGTTTATACTGGTTCTGGGATGGAACCCAGGACTTTGTGCATGCTAGGTAAGCCTGCTGCCAACTGAGCTGCACCAGCCTCATCAAGTAATGCTTGAGTGAAGCTGTGAGTTCAAAGCCATAGATACAAACTTACCATCTATCTGTCCTACCTATGGCTATGAGAAGTGGATGTGAGTTTTCATCATCAACACTAGTTCTTCAGGAAGAGGCATTTTTCTAAATAAGCTGAATCCTAGATCCTTGTCTACAGGAACAACCCTTTTATTTAGTCTACTCTAGTTCCTCCCCATAGGAGAGGAAGACGGTACCTTCCTTAAACAGCTTCTTCCCGTTTGATAAGAAATGTGTTTCACAAACAGAAAAGCAAAATAGGAGACACCTGTGGATTAGACCTACACTACTAAAAAAAAAAAAGAGAAGAAGGTAGGATTAAGAAAAAAAACTTGGTGGCTAGGGAGACAATTCAATCAATAGAGCTTGCAGTAGCTCTCTTATCTGCAACCCCAGTGTGGGTGTCTGGGTGTGTGGGACCCCTAAACTCAGTTCCTCATGTTTTGGTGACTCCCAACCATAAAATTATTTTCTTTGTACTTCATAATTATAATTCTGTGGCTGTTATGAATCCTAATGTAAATATCTGAGGTTTCCAATAGTCATAGGTGACCCCTCCCTCCCCATCTTTCCAAGGGGTAGCAAACCCACAGGTTGACAACTGCTGAATGGATGAGCTGCAGGTTCAGTGAGAGAACCAGTTTCAAACAATCAGGCGACTGGCACCATACACTTGTCAAAAGCCCATGAACAGAGAAACGTAAGCCTAAGCTTTCCGGCAAGGGTAAGAGGGTCTGCAGACACTACTGACACTCTGCTCAACTGAAAAGCTTTGTCAAAATGCTTTCTAAATGCTTAGAAAGCACAGGTAAATGTTGCTCTCAGCTTTGGTCATGGAGGTCTCTTTTTTAGTTTTTTATTTTTATTTTTTTTGCAGTGGGCAGTGTCTAAAGTGCTAAGAATAAGTGATTGTTTCATGCCCCAATCAGAAAGGGATCATCGATTATCACTAGCCCCAGGGCTCAGGGAACACAGTGAAAGAGGGAGAGGAAAGAATGTAAGAACTGGAGGATGGCCAGGAATTCCACAGAAGGCGGTTTCTGGACAGGACATGGCTGCCACACTCACGAACCCACAACAGCTCTGATTACCTGTTGTGGCTGGTCGAATGGGTTTAGCCCCCATAGAGTCACGTGTTTGAACACTTGGCCGTAGGGAGAGGCACGATTAGGAGGGTGTGGCCTTATTGGCAGAGGCGTGTCACTGAACAGCCCGGCTTTGGGGGCTCTAAGAGTCAGGCTCCGCCAAGAGTCTCCTCGTGGCTGCTTTCTAATAAAGATGTAGTACTCTGCTCCATCTCCACTGTTGGCCTGGATGCTGCCGTGCTTCCCACCATGATGATAACGGACTAAACCTCTGAAACTGTAAGCCAGCTCCAATTAAATGCTGTCCTTTAGAAGAGCTGCCACGGCCATGATGGCTCTTCACAGTAATAAAACCCAAACTAAGTCACAAGTTCTACACAAAGATAGAGTTCATCGACATTCCAGTAGAGATAGGGGAGAGGCTGGTGAGGCCCCCTGGGGAATCATTTTTCTTCAGTGCTATAGCCACTGGTAAGAAGCCTATGGCGCAGTAAATAACATCCCTCGGTACACACACACTTATGCAAGCTACTCCAACTAAACACAGTGGGACACACACACACACACACACAAACATGCATGGAGTGAGAGTAGGAGGGAGATAAAAGAAAGTAATGGGGATGAATACAATCAAAGTAAATGTAAAAACTTGTCAAGAAATAAGTAAAAAAATACATATCTTGGGCTGGAGAGATGGCTCAGTGTGTAAGACCCTGACGAGCCTTAGCTTACAGGAGACCCCCTGAGTGAATCACATGGAGCCTGATCGATGCAAAGAACGTGAGGAGTTTTATTTCAGTGCACTGAGGCTGTCCCTCCCCCTCAGGAAAGGAGGCGACCCCGCACAGCTTGTTCAATGAGCTTTTATACAATTTTCAGGGCAGCAGCCATTAGAACAGTGTGACTTTTTAAACTGATTAGTCTATAGGGAATGAGGTGGCAAGGACTTAACTTGTCTGAAGGTGGGCACCGGTCCGTCCTGCGGAATGTGTCCCTGCCTGTAGGTTGTTTCTCACCCTGTGATCTGAGGAGTGTTAATTAGCCTTTCCCTTGCGGAGAGTTCTGCTACCTTCCTAAAGTTCTCGAGCTTATCTTATTAAAGAAATTTCTGGCCTCCCAGTGTTTTTCTGAGATGTCCCAGTTTACTTGGATCTTACAAGTGGTTAAGAGCATTGACTGCTTTTCCAGAGGTCCTGAGTTCAAAACCCAGCAACCACATGGTGGCTCACAACCATCTGTGATGGAATCTGATGCCTGCTTTCTGGTGCGTTTGAAGACAGCTACAGTGTACTTACAAATAATAAATTAATTAATTAATTAATTAATTAATTAATTAAATCTTTTAAAAATACATATCTTTACAAAAGGTGGACAATGAGGAAGCATGACATAGACTTTTAGTTTCCACATGTACATGCACATAAGTGCACATGGATTCATATGCACACACATGAACGTGCACTACACATAACTGTAGAAAGTTTTTCATGGGTTTGTACTTGTGGAAGAATTATTTCGGTAATGGAGAGTGAATATTGCACAAATACTTTCAGATTGATTATTTAGTAGTTCCTAGACTAAAATCAGAAGTCGATTTGATTATGACCCACATAGATTTATCACAGCCCAGGTACACACACATACATGTACATAAACAATAAACAAACTTTATTGATCCAATCCTTCCAGTAATTGTAACCCACTGTCCTGCCTCCCACTTGATCCCACTTGGCATTCCACTCACTGAAAGCATACTGGTTTTGCCTCCTGAACCTGCATTGCTGATGAGTTCCAACCAGTAATTTGGGATAGAGCGCTCAGCAATACTGTGGGACAGAAACCACGTCTAGAGACATGAGTTCATTATGGCTCCATCTGGGCTCCTCTAATATTCGAGTTACGACAGGTCTCCTCATACCCAATCACCCACGTGTGGGTGTGAGAAAACTGCTTCCCACGTCTGAGATCAAACGAGCTCTGGATGGCTGCAATCTTTTAACCACAAAGGCAAGCTTGCAGTCATTACCACATTCTTTGTCTGGTGGAGAGGCGGCCAGATTCCCAAGGTATCACTAATTTTGCTGCGAGCCAGACTATTAGAAGCATTGCTGTTGTTCAACTGCCAGGAGAAATGGAGAAACAAGACTGACAATGAACCATAGCGCTTCTCAACCTATGGGTTGTTGGGGTCGACCCGACCCTTTCTCAAAGATTGCCTAAGACCACTGGAAAACACAGATATTTACAATATGGTTCATAACAGTAACAAAGTTATAGTTATGAAGTAGCAACGAAAATCAGTTTATGGCTGGGGGTCACCCTGGCACGAGGACCGACATTAAAGGGTTGCAGCATTAGGAAGGTTGAGAACCACTGGCTTAGCAGGTACAGGTGCTTGAGACAAAAGCCTGAGGAGCTGAGGCTAATCCCCAGAACTCAGGTAAAAACAGAAGGACAAGAATCCACCAAGTTGTCTTCTGATAGCCACAAACCTGTGAATGGTAGGACACACCCGTCGCTGGCAATAACAATCAACTTAAAATCTTTTTTTTTCTTTTTTTCTTTTAAGAAATGGAACAATAAAGACAGAAGTGCTTAAGTGGTCATGTGGGAATAAAAAAACAAAAACAGGGCTGGTGAGATGGCTCAGCAGGTAAGAGGAGCGACTGCTCTTCTGAAGGTCGTGAGTTCAAATCCCAGCAACCACATGGTGGATCACAAACACCTATAATGAAATCTGACACCCTCTTCTGTGTACTCATTTATAATAATAAATAATTTAAAAACAAAAACAACAACAAAAAAAACCAAAAACTAAAACAAGGGTTGGTGTGATGTCTCAGCGGGTAAGAAGCACTGACTGCTCTTCCGAAGGTCCTGAGTTTGGATCCCAGCAACCACATGGTGGCTCACAACCACCCGTAATGAGATCTGACGCCCTCTTCTGGTGTGTCTGAAGACAGCTACAGTGAATTACGCTGGAGCAAGTGGGCCGGAGTGAGCGGGGCTGTCCTGAGTTCAATTCCTAGCAGCCACGTGATGGCTCACGGCCATCTGTACAGCTACAGTGTACTCATACACATAAAATAAATAAATAAATCTTTAAAAAAAAAGTAAAAATAAAAGTTGTGACCATAAAACAGAATAGGTACCCAGTCTTTAGTTGTTCTGAGCAGAAATGGGTGCCGTTATTACTATCCTATAGTATACTATAACTATACTATACCATTACTATACTATACTATATTATATTATTACTATACTATACTATTACTATATTATACTATACTATTACTATACTGGAAGACATCACAGCTATCAGCTAGAAAACCTGTGACTGCACTCTTCTGAACTGTTGGGTAAGTCTCTCCGATCTTACTTTTAGCACGGATGAAACTGATGCTAATATTCTGAAGCAGTCATACTAGTTTTGTTTCAGCAGCTTAAAAACATTTGAGTAAATGGGATTCATCCAGCGCCCCCCTCTTTGGCTACTGCCCTCCAACAGTCCTTTGAAACTGGCTTACCCTCCTTTCCAGAGTGAACTCAAATCCAAGGAGTTCTTGATGCGGGAGTATAAAGATTTGGCCACAGCTGGAGACAACTTCATATGGCTATCCCAGCTCCAAAAGTCCCCTGGGGTCAGTCATAGCATGGCCAAACTTCCTCTCAATCCTTCCCAGGAAATCCAAAATCATGGTTTCACAAATTCCTTCTGCTATTTTTTTTTTATTTTTATTTTTATTTTTTATTTTTGAAACAGGGTTTCTCTGTGTAGCCCTGGCTGTCCTGGAACTCACTCTGTAGACCAGGCTGGCCTGGAACTCAGAAATCCGCCTGCCTCTGCCTCCCAAGTGCTGGGATTAAGGGCGTGTGCCGCCACCACTGCCCGGATTTACACTTCCTCAGATTTACACTTTACAAACTAAGGTCCTAGTGCACTGCTGCTGAGCGGCTGCTGGAAGAGGTGATAATGAATGAATTAGGCCATGATTGGTGGGCTACTACTAATGAACACAGTGTCCTCATAGGGATGAGCTTGGTCTTCTCTCTAGGATGCTCTAAGGTTCTTTCTGACTCTCCTATCCTCTACCACAGGCACAGCGGCTCTTCAGTCATGGACTTTGCATCCTACAGAGTGGTAAGTGAAAGCAATTTATTTTCTTCATGTATTAAATACCTGGGGGGAGGGGAGGGGCTGACGAGGCTGGAAATGGAGCACAGCTGGTAGAGAGTTTGCCTAGGCCTGAAGTCCTAGGTTCTCTCCCCAGCACCACAAAAAAAAAAAAAAAAAAAAAAAAAAAAAAAAAAAAAAACAAATGGACAAACAAACAAAAACCAGTATCTATGTCAAACGCCTGTAGTCCTGGTGGACCAGACACCTGTGGTTACACAGAGAGCTTGAGGCCTGCCTGTGCTGCGCCACACTGTCCCAACGCGAAACAAGCAAAACAATTAAAATATCTCCCCATAGGAATGACCAAAACCAAACTGTATCAACGGAAAGTTTCACTGGCCATATACCATCCAAAAACAAGCAAGGCATCTCCAGGCCCATCAAGTACTTCCAACTGCCATCTGTGGTCTACATTTCTGATATTTAGAGAGCTTTGAGTTGTACACCACACCCTTAAGACCCAATTCACTATTATTCTTTAATGTGCTACAAATAAAACCAACAGCGACTCCAGCTCTAGTCACTCTCCAGTCTCTACACCTTACGTTAAAGGCGAGTGAGTATTCTGGGGGTGGAGAACTGTCTTGGTAGTTCCCATCTTAAACCACAAATAACTTTGTCTAAAAGAGAACATATATCAGACGTCATAGCCACAGCCTACTTCTAACAATAATTCTTTCTTTAAAATTTTAAAAATATTGAGCTGGAGAGATGACTCAGAGGTTAAGAACACTGGCTGCTCCTCCAGAGGACCTGGGTTCAATTCCCAGCACCCACTTGGCAGCCCACAACTGTTTATGACTCCAGTTCCAGGGGAATCTGATGCCCTCCCACAGAGATGCAGGCAAAATACCAATGCACATTTTATATATTAAACACATACTTTTTAAAGAATTAAAAAATACTATTATTGTGTATGTATGTGTGCATGTGCAAATGTTTTGGGGGACAGAACATGCCATGGTGTGCGTGTACAGAGCAGAGGACAAATGCTGTGGAGTTGACTCTATCTATCCACCAGTTACACAGTTTCAGGTTGCCAGGATTGGCCGCAAGCATCATTTACACATTGGCCCAGTAACTTTTTAAAATTTTAGTTTTATGAGATTACAATATAATTACATCATTTCCCTTTTCCTCCTTTTTTTTCCTTTTTTCTTTTCTTTTCTTTTTTTTTTTTTGTTTGTTTTTTCCTAGACAGGGTTTCTCTGTGTAGCCCTGGCTGTCCTGGAACTCACTCTGTAGACCAGGCTGGCCTTGAACTCAGAGATCCGCCTGCCTCCGCCTCCCAAGTGCTGGAATTAAAGGCGTGCACCACCACCGCCCAGCCCATTTCCCTTTTCTACCTCCAAACCCTCCCATTGCTCTTTTCAAATTCATGAATTTTTTCTCCTCTATGGTTGTGACACACAGAATGTACAGACACAGACATCCCTAAGCCCATGGCCACAGCTGCTCGCTCATTCTGCACAGTGCGGTTTTGTTCTTATGTTTTCAGGGCTGACCTTTCCGGATCGGTTAACCAGTTGGTCTGCTCTTCCCGGCGGAAGGCTGTTTATCCTCCTCTCAGGATTCTGTCCTTACCTGAAGTTCTTTGTGTAGGGTTGCGGCCTCCGAAGCCTTCCCCACCAGTGTTAGCATGTTTATTTTTGTCCCTGTTCAGCTCATGTTGGTGAGACTTTATGGATGCCTATAATTATTTTTTAAAGCGACAACTGCCTTTTGTTTATAAAGGTGATAAAAATCTAACGCCTCAGGGAGCTTGCCGTTTTAAAAGGCAGACAAAGATGTGTGTCCCAAATCTCACGTTAAGTAGTTTAATTTAAAATACCCAGGGCAACTATTTGCACTAAATTTGCCATTAATAAGTAAAAAGAAAATCATATGTTCAAGAAAAGAAAATGACAAAATATCTTTATACAGCATATCCGAAAAGCTTACTTAGTGTTGTTAAGTCAGTAGCATCCACTAACCAATGCCAGTCGGGGAAAGTGGCTTTACGCAGGCAGGGGGAGAACAGAAGAAAACCATAAATTACCTTGATGTCTTTGATTGCATTGATCGACAACAGAACACCAACAAGTGCAGCTACCATTCCATTTTTTTTTTTTAATTGAAAATGCAAGTTGGGTGTGGTGATGCTTGCCTTTTAATTAACCCCAGCACTTGGCAGGCAGAGACAAGAGAATTTAAGGCCAGCCTGGTCTACAGAACGAGTTCCAGCACAGCCAGGGATAGACAGAAAAACCCTGTAGAAACACACCCTCCCCATACACATACAAAAAAAATGATTTTTTTTCATATAATATATTCTGATCATGGTTTCCTCTCCCTCCTCTTTTTCTAGTACAACTAGCAACATTTTCTAACTTCTTTAATCACTTCCACATCCGTGAAAGGGGACAGAGCTCAGGGATTAGAACCCTGCCTAATGCTGACCATGGGGCCTTAGGTGACTGCGTATAATACACCTGTCTAAGTTCCCTCTTCCTCAGCTATAGTACAGAGACAGGATGGCACCCAGGTCACAGGATCACCAGGAGTATTAAGACACAGACAGGCTCGGGGCTGGGAGTGATGACACAACCGAAGAAAAGTCCAGCTCCGGAGGGCAGAGCCACAGGGAATGAAATCCAAGGCTATTCTCTTTATAGCAAGGCAAGGCCCTGCCTCTAACCAACTAACAAAATAAAGAACAGAGGCAATAACACATTAAGGAATTCAGCTGGGCGTGGGGCTAGCTAGAGAGGTGACTGAGCAGTTAAAAGCACTTGCTGCTCTTCTAAAGGACCCCAGTTTGGTTTCTGCACCCATATCGGATGGCTCACAGGTAACTCCAGCTCCAGAGGATCCACTATGTCTTCCTGCCTCCACAGGCACCACACAGAGAGACGGAAAAAATACACATAAATAAAGGCATTTCAAATGCACCTTTAAATTAAAAACAAAAAGCCAAAATAGCTAGGCATGCCGGGTGGCTTGTGCCCAGCATCAGAAGACGGAAGTCATTGTTCAGTTCAAGGCCAGACTAGACCCTGCCTCAAAGGAACAAAAACACGTCCCCCCACCCACCCCGCCAAAAAAAAAAAATCAATGTTCCATTTATTTATTTATTTGTATGTGAGCACATGTGGAAGCCAGAAGACAACTTGTGGGAGCTTTCCACGTACCACGTAGATTCCAAGTATTTAACCCACTGAGCCAGTGCAGTTTTTCGGGACAGGGTTTCTCTTTGTAGCCCTGGCTGTCCTGGAACTCACTCTGTAGACCAGGCTGGCCTCAAACTCAGAAATCCGCCTGCCTCTGCCTCCCAAGTGCTAGGATCAAAGGCATATGCCACCACTGCCTGGTGAACTTTTAGTTTTTAAGAGCTCTAAAAATGATACTGAGGTGGGGGTGGAGGGGTGGGAGGGTGGCTTACGCCTTTAATCCCAGCATTTGGGAGGCAGAGGCAGGCAGATTTCTGAGTTCGAGGCCAGCCTCGTCTACAGAGTTCCAGGACAGCCAAGGCTACATAGAGAAACCCTGTCTTGAAAAAACCAAAAAAAAAAAAAAAAAAAAAAAAAAAAAGAGATACTGAAATTAAACTATGTGATTTGACATTCAAAAGCCAGCATATATATATATATATGTATATAAATATATATACATATATATATGTATATGTATACACACCATACATATATATATACATGGTGACAGCTCCAAATGCATTATTCACTGGCTATATGATCTCAACTGAGGAGTCACTCAAGTCTGTGTATCACTTTTCCTTATCTTTAAATTACAGGGTGTGGTTAATGATAAAGAGTCCGTGTGTGCTTCAGGATTTAAACTGCTGAGAATGTCAGACTAGAAGGTTCTCCCCAGTACTTTTCTAATGCCTACTCGACGCCAGGTCAGCATATCCCCAAAGTACTAACTAGTATCTCTGGTTCTAGTACCTGGGACATTTATAAGGAGGTCATACCATCATCTATGAAGAGTACAAGGCCAGATCGGGCTACATAGCAAGGCCAGACTGTGTCTCAAAACAAAACAAGCACAGCAATAGCCATGCATTAAGAAGACAAGCTGGGTGTTCATATATATGCAATCCCAGCATTGAGATAAACTAGCTTGCAGAATCCCACCTTCTGCTTTACCACACATCCAAAGAAAGGCTCTAACAGCGCTCAATGAAGCACTGACGGGCACAGGAGCCTGCAGTAGTTCCCAGTTAACTCTTTCTTCATTGAGCATCTCCTGGGACCAGAATTCTGCAGAATACAATGGTGACCGCCTGGATGAGGCTCTCACACGGAGAACTGAGAAGTACAGAGAGGTGCCATAATGTGGCTTCTGGGGTTAAAGGGCCAGTGTGGAGAAGTGAACTTTGGGTCTTTAAGGAAAAAAATTTTGTACAGTCAAAAACAAAAACAAAAAACAAAAAACAAAAACCCTCTAAGACAACTTGGATGAAGTATTTATTTTTTTATCTTATGTAAATGAATGTTTTGCTTGCATGTATGTACGTGCGCCCCATGTATTCCTGGTGCCCGTGGAGTCTAGACAAGGACATCAGATCTCCTCAGACTAGAGTTAGAGACAGTTGTGAGCAGAGGGAGCTGAGAACAGAACTCGGGTTCTCTGTGAGATTGCAGATCTTTCCAGCTCCCAGAGACAACTATTTTCTCTGCACTGTATAGCCTCTCAGAATGAAAAGGTGAAAGAAAACTGGCAGCTAACTTTATTAATAATCCAGGTTATTGATGTAATGTTCAACCTGCTGTTGCTTCAACTGAGGACTAATTAAAAAAAATCTTGGCCAGGTGTGATGAACTGGGCCTGTAACTTAGCACTTATGAGGCTAAGGGAGGACCACTGAGAGTTCAAGGCCAGCCTGAAAAACAGTTGGAGGAGGAGGAGGAAGAAGAGGAAGAGGAGGAGGCAAGCAGGCAGCATACAAGCAAGCTGGGGATGTGGCTTAGTGGGCATAGTGAAGCATGCAGAAGCCCCTGGGTGAGTCTCCAAAACTGCATAAATGGGCATGGTGGGTTGGGGCTCACAGAACAATAGGATTTCTGGGTTCCAGACTATGTTGGCTATGTCGTGAGTTCCAGGAGAGTGAGTTCCAGGAGATTTCTGGATACAGGAGACCCTACATCCAAAAAAATATGGAAATAAATAACTAAATAGGGGAAGGTTTCTAGAACACGCTTTATTTTTTCTGTATTATTCATTGTGCCCACAGGTGGAGGTCAAAGGAAAATTTGTGGGAATCGGCTCTGTCCTTGTACCATGTAGGTCCTAGGTACTTAGCTCTCAGATGCTCAGACCTGGTAGCCAGTACTCACGCTTGGCTCATAGCTGGAGAATATGATGCTTTCTAATGTTGATTTTGTTTGTTTGTTTGTTTGTTGTTTTGGTTTTTTTTTTTTTTTTTTTGAGACAGGGTTTCTCTGTGTAGCCTTGGCTGTCCTGGAACTCACTCTGTAGACCAGGCTGGCCTTGAACTCAGAAATCCACCTGCCTCTGCCTCCCAAGTGCTGGGATTAAAGGCGTGTACCACCACCACCCCACTCAAGTGACTTTTTCTGTTGAATTTAGATATCCAAATATTACCAAGTACAAGCTACTTGGAATTACAGAGGTTGTTAAGTGCCCACATTTACCTTTCGCATGTGCAAGTGACTTTCATTTTGTATCTGTAGTTTTCAAAAAAATGAATAAGAAAGCTGGGTGTAGCGGTGAGAGCTGCAACTCCATCCAGCACTTGAGGGTTGTCTTAGTTAAGGTTGTATTGCTGTGAAGAGACACCATGACCAAGGCAACTCTTAGAACAGGAAACATTTAATTAGGGCTGGGTTAGAGCTTCAGAAGTTCAGTCCGTTACTATGATGGTGGGAGGCATGGCAGCATGCAGGCAGATATGCTGCTGGAGATGGAGCACTGAGAGTTCTATATTTTGATCCACGGGCTGCAGAAGAGGACTGTATGCCACACTGGGCATAGCTTGAGCATCGGAAACCCAACGCCTTCCCCCACAGTAACACATTTATTCCAACAAGGCCACACTTCCTCATTCCATGGGCCAAGCATTCAATCCCATGAGAGCCATATCTATTCAAACCACCAGATCCCACTCCCTGACCACCATAGGCTTGTAGCTCTAACATAATGCAAAATGTACTTAGTCCAGCTTCGAAAGTTCAAGTAGCCTATCAGTTTCAACGATGCTTTAAAGTCCAAAGTCTCTTCTGAGACTTGTGCAAGCTCCTAACTGTAATCCCCTATCAATTCATGACGATGATAAAACGGATCACATACTTCCAACACACAAGATAACACAAGGTAACAGCACAAGTTAGACAGGATTACTGTAGCAAAGCACAGGGAAGGGAGCATTGTGAGTCCCCTCTTTCAAAGACATTTTCACCAGCTTTCCGTTTTCAATGCTTTTTCCACCATTGCTAGGCTATCCTGGAAGTTGTTCTGTAAAGAGAGCTGCTTGCCTCGGTCTCCCGAGTGCAGGCATTAAAGGTGTGTATCACCACACCTTGACCTCAACTGTTCTTTAATTTCTTTACAAAAGGATGGAATCTTAGCTGGGTGGGGTCTTCCCCCACCCCCACCACACCCCATCCTGAGGTCGGAGGTCACCATTCCCTTTATTCTTTTTTTTTTTTTTTTTTTTTTTTTTTTTTTTTTTTTTTTGGTTTTTCAAGACACGGTTTCTCTGTGTAGTCCTGGCTGTCCTGGAACTCACTCTGTAAACCAGGCTGGCCTCGAACTCAGAAATCCACCTGCCTCTGCCTCCCAAGTGCTTGGATTAAAGGTGTGTGCCACCACCGCCCGGCTATTCTATTTCTTAAGCTATCTATCCCCTTGAACCTAGCCCGTAGCTCCATTCCACTTTTGGGTGCCCCCTTTCTTCTCAATCTACACTTTGTACTTTCCCACGCTGTTTGCTCCTTCTCATCGAAATGTTTTTCATACAACTGTTCAAGTCCGTAACCACACAGTAGGCTGTGTTAGAGGGTTTCCCTTGCTAATGGGGATAACCTAAATCTCTTCACTTCCGCCTCAGGCACGTGTCAGACAAGGACAAAAGGGCAGCCACATTCTTCACCGCAATACCACAAGAGCCTTCTCTAAGGCTCCCCAGTTCAAATCACCCTCGGCATCTCGGACTTCCATGATTCTACTAGTCTAGACCATCAGGCAATGCTTAAAGCATTCCACTGCTTTCCTAACCCAGAGCACCAAATCCACACTCCTCCAAACACAAGCCCGGTCAGGCCTATCCCGACACCACCCCAGCCCCTGCTACCCACTTAGTCACCGTCTTAGTGCTGTGAACAGACACCATGACCAAGGCATAGCTTATAAAGGAAAGACCTTTAACTGGGACTGGCTAAGTTCACTGGGGAGGTTTAGTCCATGAGCATCATGGTGGGAAGTATGGGGGCATCCGGGCAGTCTTGGTGCTAAAGGACCTCTATCATTATCTGAAAGTTCTATATCGTGTATCTGAAAGCAGCAGAAGGGGACTGAGGGCCACACTGGGTGGAGCTTGAGCATAGGAGACCGCAAAGCCCACCCCCCACCGGGACACACTTCCAGTCCCTACAGGTCAAGCACCAGACACAGGAGTCTATGGGGTCCATACCTATTCAAAACCATCACAGTACGTGTAGACACAGGAGGATCAGGAGCTCAAGGCCGTCTTCAGTTATATAGTAAATGAAAGGTCAGCCTGGACTACATGAGACCCTGGGTCAAAATGTTGGGCCATTGAGATGGCTCGGTGGGTACAGGTGCTTTCCTGAGCAAGCCTGCCTCTGGATCTTGGGAACTCATGGAAAGGTGGAAGGAGAGAAGCAAGTCCACAAAGTTGTCATCTATCCCCCTTTACGCCTCCCCTTCCCAACAATAAAAAAAATAATAATAAAGTTTTAAAACACCAACAAAATCAATAAGAACAAAAAGAGAAATGGCGGGGGAGGGGGACAGTCACAAAAAAAAGAATGGTGTAGAACCAGAATTTACCATGTAAACTCTAAAAGATGCCGGGCAGGCTATTCTAAAGACTCTCTGCTGTAAGTCGTTTTAATCTTTGTGACAAATCCTGATGACAGACGGCGATGGTCCACTCCATATGCATACACATACAGCAAGTAATA
Source organism: Mastomys coucha (assembly GCF_008632895.1). NCBI lineage: Eukaryota > Metazoa > Chordata > Mammalia > Rodentia > Muridae > Mastomys > Mastomys coucha. The sequence continues at coordinate 19,381,038 of NW_022196909.1, forward strand.
TATCACATGTCCAAGTATACACTCCACAACCTAAAGACGACTTCCAGCCAAAGGCAGGTGAAGCCCCCAAGTCCCCCATGTACCACAGATCTCTCCCATCTCCGGTATCTGGTGTGTGAAGAAGTTGAAGCTTTGACAGCCTGGCAGCCCATGTGACTGACAGAGTATGAACCTGGCTTGGCTCCAAAGACCACAGAACAGCATCACTGTGCCCTGCCGTCCACCTTTGCCTAAGATAACTAAGATAACTGAGATAATACCTAAGATAACTGTGAGTAACTGGAGAGAGGTGTATAAGGCTGTCCAGGCCCCCAGGCATGGCATTCAAATTCGTGTCACTTTTTGTCTTTTGCAGTTGCATTCTTGTGTCTTAAAATGAACACCGGCAGCCAGGCTTGTAGCCCACACTCACCATCTAAGCACCCGGGAGCTTAGGGAAGAGGACTGTCATGAAGTTTGTGGCCAACCTAGGCTACCTACGAAGTTCTACCCTAGCCTAGCCTGGGCTATATACTGTGAGGCTGGAGCTCAAACAAAACCAAATCAGACAGGGGAAAAAAAAAAAAAAAACCTGTGGAGAAAATAGTCATGTTTAATTCAGGGTTTCTTATCAAAATTATATGAGAAATGATTAGCCTTCCTTTTTAATTATTCAAGTACTCTTTACTAGATTACTCAGGAAATTGTCTGGTGAGAAGCATTATTTCACCTCCAGCAGAGGTCCTTCACTTTGCTTACAATCTCGTCTCTGAGATGACGGATGGGCTCCTGGGTTAAAGCACTATCCCTCAAGCTCCGCCCACAATCTCCAGGAGAGCTTGCTAAAAGCTCAGGATTTGGAAATTTTACATTTCTAAACCTTCTTTGTAAGGATTCTCCTGCTGGCCCTGCCAAATGGACTCGGAGAAGGGAGAAGAAACTGAAAGAGTACTCGATATTAATAGGGACATTGAAACGAATCCTTTAAAGATGAAAAGTGTTTGAATTACCAGTCTAGGGCAGCTTTATCCTCAAATTCTACTCCTAAAGTAGGAACACAGTATTGTCAACTTTCTAATACTCGTTTTGACTCTAAATGGGTGATGTGTAAGTCAACAAAGCACAAACACCGGTATCTAAGATCCAGAGCCACTCTTCTATCCATGAATATCAACTATGGAAAAAACACAAAGACAAAGGATGTGAATGTTTGTCTGAGCAGACATATAACATGTATAGGGAAAGCAATCAGTGTTGACTGACCAGAGGAGAGCACATCAGTGGGGGAAGACAGGGAATCTAGTAAGGTAGGAAATGAAGCACAAGGCTTGAGAGGAAAATAAGCCTTCCAACACATTCCAGAGAATGCGCTGTCATTCCACAATCCTGAGAACTGCAAGGCCTTTGTGCATTCTGTAATTTGAATTTATCACAGTGTCGCAGAAGCAAATGGTTAGCTATTAATTGGGATTTTCAAGAGTCAAATGTGAGTACCCCTAAGATAAAGCAAAGACTGTTCATTTAAAGCTTGGTTACACAAATTACCCTCTGGCATCGGGTTCCCCCCAAATTTCTTTAAGCACCTCTCCCCTGGGCACAAGCATACAATGGCTTCCTTGTGTTGAGTAGGGACCATGTGAAGGCATTTGGGATTGTTGGCAATGTCCCTGCACCCCATTTTACACTCACACAAAGTGCATATGCCCGAGATAAAGGACTCCAGCTTTCTAAATCTCAGTTCCTGGTACTGCTTTCAAAATGACTGTAATTGAATTAGATGGGAAAACAACAAGGTTGAATCTGCATGCAGGAGGGACGCATATGTGTGATCTCAGCACACGTGTAATCTCTTCAGCACATGTGTCATCTTGGCACACGTGTCATCTCAGCACACGTGTAATCTCCTCAGCCCACGTGTAATCTCCTCAGCCCACGTGTAATCTCCTCAGCACATGTGTCATCTCAGCACACCTGTAATCTCAGTACACGTGTAATCTCCTCAGCACACGTGTCTCCTCAGCACACGTGTAGTCTTAGCATTCGGAAGGCGACAGAACCACGGCAGGTTGAAGGCCAACAAGGACTACAGAGCAGACCCTGTTTCAAAATAACAAAAAGGGCCAGCCTGGAGAAACATGCTGGTGATCCTGGCACAGAGGTGGAAGCAAGAGGATCAAGGCTGAAGGTCACCCATGACCCCATGACCAATTCAAGGCCAGCCTGAGATACATGGGGTTCTATCAAAAAGGCTATAAATTTTATTATTCTTCATAAATATTTTTTATTTGTATTTTGTTTCTATCTAATATTTAACAAAAATGAACAGTAGACAATGCACCTCTCTGAGTAAGGTCACTAACGCCTACTTATTACCCTCACATGACCTCACATGTGCACACATCTATGGCTCTCAGGGGAGCCACTAGCTTACCTGCCCTATACCCAGAATGACAAGTGTGTAACTCAGAGCTGCTCTCCAGCCATTGTCTAAAAGAGGGCTGGGAAACCTCAGAGTCCAGGGTTGGACTTTGCTATCGTCTTGAACACAGACACGGCTGCCGCGGCAGGGATGGACAGTGTCTATCAAAGCTGGCTGTTGAAGGCTTGGCCCCCTAATGCAACAGAATTGGAGATGAGCTTCTGCGAACCGCTTCAAAGATGAGGGCTCTGGCCTCACCAATGGATTAATCCATGAGAGAATTCACAGATTAATGATCTACTGGATATGACAGGAACTTTATGAGGTGAGGTCTGAAGGACGCAGGTCCCTGGGGCTTGCTTTCACAGGGTGTATTGGTGCCCCTGGTTCCTCGTTCATTTACTTCTGCCTCCTGACTGCACTGTAAGGATGTCCATGCCACCACATATTCCTAAATTCTGCCTTGTTACAAGCCCAGAAAACTGCCCAGTGGGTTAACCTTAGGCTGAAACACTTAAAACCACGAGCCTACGTAAATCTTCCTCATTTAAGTTCTTCCTCTGTCATCTGCTGCTGGAGTGGTGGACGGCTGGCACACAAGTGTTCCCTAAGGCTGTACAGACAGTGCCATATACTAAAACTGTTAAAAATACCTTTGTGAATTTTATCCTTTCCCTCCTCCTTCCAAATCTCGGCTGAGAGTAACTGCCCCAGCCAGACACTGACTCAGGAAATAGTTATCTGGAGCCGTGATCTGCCAGACTCTGTACCAGGTACTAGTGGTGAAATAACCAGGCTTGGACTCATGAATCTGAGTGACTTTTCCAGCCAGCGCTTCACCCCCAAGACAACGCAGCCTCTTTAATCCTCATTCCCCCTTAAAAGAAATCACAAATCTCACTTGGGCCTGGATTCAGTGTGCCAGGCCTCCGAGGTTCAACTTCATTTCTATTCTGAGTTACACACAGACACACACACACCCATCAAATAAGTGTCCCCTGCCACACAAGACAAGCAACCATATAGTTTTAGTGTATACAAAACAAGAAATTAACATCTGGAAGATAACATCAATGTGAGTCTTCCACCACAGGAATTACTTCAGAGTCTAATTTTTAAGAATCTTCCTGGTCGGTATTTAGCCTTTTGTCCTCGGTGCCAGACTTCTCACACTAGAGCAAGTTCTTTCTCCTTTATTTTGGTGTGTGTACACCGAGGAGGGCAAGCCATTCTTGTCTTGCTGTACACGTGGAAGCCAGAGAACAACTAGTTCTCTCCTTCCACCATGTGGATCCCAAGGATAGAACCTGGGTTGTCTTGTTTGGTGGCAAGCGAATTTACCGGCTGAGCCATCTCACCAGCTTGAGTTCTATTAAATCTTTACTCTCAGACGTTTTGCCCACTAACAACTGTTGAGGCAGACAATTTCATTATTTTTTTCTGTGTTCAGGGTTTTGATTCTCAGCTAGTCAGATTGGGACCTCAGCAAGAGGCAGGCATATGATTCTACCACCTTCTCACCCTATCCAAATGAGCTGGAAGCCCTACTGAGCATGCTCCAGGTACTGTTCAACACACAACCTTCTCCTGGACCTTATAGTCCAGTAGGAGGAAGCACATACACATTAATAAAAATGTAAATGGTACACACTCTACTTGCCTTCTAAGGCAAGTGCTCTACATAAAAGAGAATGGAGGAAGGGGATATGGTTCTCTGGGAATGGGACAGGGCTTCCACTGTGTAGTGGTTTGAATATGCTCAGCCCATGGGAAGTGACACTATTAGGAAGTGTGACTTTACTGGAGGAAGCGTGTCACTGTAGGGGTGGCTTTGGAGGACCCTTCCTATGCTCAGGCTCCACCCAGAGCAGAAGACAGTCTTCTGGCTGCCTTTGGGTCACGACCTAGAACTAACTCTCAACTCCTCCAGCCCCATGCTTGCCTGGAGGCCACCAGGCTGCCAGCCTTGATGACAATGGGCTGATCCCCTGAATATAAGCCAGTTCCAATGAAATGTTGTCCTTTATAAGAGTTGCCTTGGTCATGGTGTCTGTTCCCAGCAATGGAAACCCTAACTAAGGGGTTGAAAAAATCTATGCCGATGGCAACATCTGAACAGGAGGGCACAAACCAGGTGGATACTCAAGGCTCCCGGCTGCAAGGCCAGAGAACAAACAGTGCATGCAAAAGCTCTGAGGTAGGAGGGGGCCTGACAGGAAGAGACTCACTAGTGAAGCTAGACAGGCTAGAGTACAGATAGGGAGGATGATGAGAAAGCAGGAGAGGAAGGAAGGATGAGAAAGCTTGATGAAAGTTGTCAATACAGACAGGAACAAGAATAAAGCACCTAATGAGCACCGAGGCCCTGGTTGTGTATTGAATGCAGTGTCTAGCACGTTTTATGCGTTACCTCTGACACGAAGCACCCAGTCCCCCTAACAAGGACAGAGTGGGCTCACACTCTCTGCATTAAAGCTTTAGGGTGCTGACAAACAGAAAGATCAGTCCAAACCTCTAAAGGATGTATTTCTCGAAAGAAGTTTCTGCCCTTGTTGTTCTTGCCTTAACACGACTAAAATGCCCACAATTAATTCATTTCCCCATGCATCTTATTTATATTGAGGGCTACCTGTGATTACAGCACCTGTTCTACAGAGGGAGTTTACGTGCAAGCAAGGGCTTACAGAGTGAGCCCTTGTCACAAAGCAAAATCTACCACAAAAGCAAACAAATAAAATATATAACAACAACAACAACAACAACAACAACAAAACCTAGCGATAGTGGTACATGCCTCTATTTCCAGCTCTTGTAAGATGGAGACAGAAGGATCAAGTGTTTAAGGTCATTTTGACCTAACGAGAGTTCAAGACCAGCTTGCATTACAAAACAAACAAACAAAACCCAAAGAAATACACCCCATAATTCCTTATAAATGAAAAGAGGTCTAACTTTCAAAGTGTGGGTTTTTCATGATTTTTCAACTCTATTTTTTTTTTTCCTGAGACAGGGTTTCTCTGTGTAGACCAGGCTGGCCTTGAACTCAGAAATCTACCTGCCTCTGACTCCCAAGTGCTGGGATTAAAGGTTTGTGCCACCACCGCCTGGCAAAAACACCAACTTGTCGACAGTCTCCCTGTCGGGGAATCGAACCCCGGTCTCCCATGTGACAGACGAGGATATTCACCACTCTACTAACGAAGAGAACTCAACTCTACTTTATACCACAAAGTTAACAAGTTCAAATTATGAAAAATTACCAACGCATATGAAAGATTGTTCAGGGTTCAAATCCTGCTGTCAGGCCATCCTGTGACTTGCTGGCCGACTTCTTGAACACCGCTTCTTTTGTTCCCAGACCTGAGGTACAACTATGTTTCTGAATACTGCAAATCATTCATCCCACCAGAGCCAAGAGCTTTGGGCAGCTTGTTCTGCCGGCACATTCTCTTCTGTGCTGTGCTGCATGTCGAAGGCATCTTTACATACAGAACTAAGTATGCCAAGGGAGCTGGGCTTGGTAAACACAGTTATTGAGTGGACGCAACAGATGGTACCTATATTAAGAAAAACGACATTAAGCTTCTTTCCGCTAATTAGGAAATGGTTTGAAAGTATCTCCAAAACACAAGGAGATTGTTCAGCTCAACTCAGAAATATTCACGGAGTGCCTCCAAGGCAAGGACGGCAGGAGCAGGAACTTAGCCCGCAGGGCTGGCTGAGCCTGAGGCAATGGGGACTGTCCCCCCCCCCCC
>NW_022196909.1:19387274-19388089 GCF_008632895.1 Mastomys coucha
GGGATTTGAACTCATGACCTTTAGAAGAGCAGACAGTGCTCTTACCCGCTGAGCCATCTCACCAGACCGTACTTACTCTTCTTAAAAAGCCACTTCCCTAAAACATCAAATATCAGCGGGTCACAAGTCTACCCAAACGAAAACCACAGACGAAGATTAGACAGTTACAACAGCAATAAACCACGCACCCAGGTGGTCTTCAATGTAACAACGGCTCGCTTTCAGTTTCGCCAATATTTAAATCACCAGGAGGCAATCAGTACCCCACCCCTTCCCGTATGCACAGGTTTTTGGAGAATCAGGATTTTCAGATTTCATCACAACGATCAAGGGCTTTTTGGAAAGAATGTAAGAGCCAGAAGATGGGGAAGAGTTTTACGAAATACTGTCTTCTGAACAGAACATGCGCATTCCAGTCAAGAACTCAAGAGCAGCTGTGGCTACCCTGCAGAAGACCAGCACTAGAGCGAGTCAGGAAACATTCTGGGATGGATAACAGAGAGGTTCCACTCCTAGTTAAGGAACTACTGGCAGGTCCACTGCTGGGAAAAAAGAAGTCATTTTTCTTCAGTGGTGTATGTGCTGGTAAACTGTGCATGTTCCAGTAAAGCCGCACAGTCATGCTCATGCGGGGAACTCTAAGAAACTCAGTGGATTCAAACCAACACGGACATGTTGGGGGAAAGAGGGGGTCAGAGGTAATAAGGAAGGGCCATGGGGGTGAAAATGATCAAAATACAGGACATACCTGTGTGAAACTGTCAAAGCCTAAGGACAGAACACCTTGAAAAGAATTAAGGGCGGGGGGGGGGGGG
>NW_022196909.1:19388115-19391580 GCF_008632895.1 Mastomys coucha
ACTTGGGAGGCAGAGGCAGGCGGATTTCTGAGTTCGAGGCCAACCTGGCCTACAGAGTGAGTTCCAGGTCAGCCAGGACTACACAGAGAAACCCTGTCTCGAAAAAACAACAACAACAACAACGACAAAGAATTAAAGGCATTTTATTCTCTAGAACTTGGATAATAAGGCTGGACTGAATCCAAGCACCCAGACTGATGCAAATAGAATCAATACAAATGAGCAATGTATCTGTCACATGGTTCAAAAGCTTAAAAAGCATTTGGAACAGTATCTGGAAATACAGACCCTCAGGAGAGTGAGTCCCAGGGAACAGGCGAAAGAGAGGGACTGGTGCTGGAGAAGCGGCAACCATAAGAAAAGAATCAGAGCAGCCCCACCAGGCCACCAGATCCTAATACAAAAAGGTTTGAATAATATCACTGACTATCATCACAAGTAACTTAAGTGGGAACATGGTGTGGTGGCCCGTGCCTGTCATGCTAGCCTGTAATGGTGGTCTGAGACAAAAAGATCAATCACAAGTCTGAGGCCAGCCAGAGCTATAAAGCCAAGCCTGGGACACAGCCAAACCCTGTGTGGTTTGTTTGTTTGTTTGCTTGCTTGCTTGTTTTAAAGTACAACAAATAAATAAGACTAGGGAGCTCTCTCTGCAAAGCTTCCATGCATATTGGTGGAACCTCTGAACCAGCCTCAATGCAGTGTTTTCCTTTATAAGAGTTGCTGCGGTCATGGTATCTTTCCACAGCAATAGAAACCCAAACGAAGACACCAACCCCATAACTTGGACCCTGAAGCAAATCCCTAGACCTAAAGTCTATACGGATGTTTACATTTATGAACACTTGAAAACTGTCCTACCGTGTACTCTCTGGAAGATCACAGATGTGAAAACTACTTTAAAACTTATAGAAGCCATATGTGATGGTGCAGGCTGCAATCCTAGCCCTTGGGAGATAGGAGCAGGAGGATTAGGATGGGAGCTGAAGGGATCATTCTTGGTTACATTCTTGAGGATAGCCTTGCTACACAGTGAACTCTAGGCCATTCTGGGGTGAGTGACTGAGGCCTTGTCTCAAAAAAAAAAAAAAAAAAACCAGGGCAGATGAGATGTCAAGGGCTTCACTGTCACACCAGAGGACCTGAGTTTGACCCCAAGAGTCCACTTGGTGGAAGGATTCCTGCAAATTGTCCTCTTATCTCCACACATATGCACACAGTACACAGACAATAAAAAATGAGAGTTTAAAGAAAATCAACCCAACAATACTCTTTCGGTAAATATCACAAACTTACGTTTTACCTTGGGTGTGTGAATTCCCACACTTGTTTGTTTCTTTCTTTGGCCAGTTGTTTTTTTGACAGACTCCTGCAATGCAGCCCTGGCTGGCCAGACATTTACTATGTAATCCAGACTAGCCTTAAATTGGAGGCAATCCTCCTGCCTCTGTTTCTAAAGTGCCTCGGCCAAAAGTGAGTGAGTGCTCATTTATTCTAAAGTCCTAAATACATAGGGTGTTCCACAATAACCTTAATGAAAGCATCTTCCATCAGTCCAAGGCAACAAGGTCTAAAATCGGAAGCTGGCTAAGAATCTTAAACAATCATCTTCTGAAGTACACACTGAGCCCAGGCAAGCCTTTTCATGTGGGAGACCTGCTGCGAGGCGGACTCACAGACTACCCAGTGACGTGCCTTTCCACCACTACAATACCATCTTCAGAGGCTGAGGAAAGAGGGTCCTGCTAGTCAGGCTACACAGTTGAGTTTGAAGCAGGAAGTCTACAAAGGATCCTGTCTCAAACAAATACACAGATAGCAAGAAAGGAAAAATAGAAAGAGAAAAAAAAATGAATGAGCTGTGGCAGTTAAGAGATGATATCGCTCCTGCCAAGGAGCCAAGTTCAGTGCGGAGCACACCAATCAGGCCATTCTAATCCCAGTCACAGGGCTTCGGTGCACTCACACGCACATACCCACATTCATAGACGTAATTTAAAACAAAGTAAAAACTGGAAGAAGAAATAGGCAAAAGCCAGAAACCAACCAACCAACCAACTGAGCTGGATAGAGTGGTCCTGCCAGTCCTTGGAAGGCCTGATGAGGACTGCCAGGAATTCAAGAGTGGTCTGTGTTTCATATGAGTTCCAGGCTGGCCTGAGGCACAAACGAAAGCCCTGTCTCAAACAGCAAGTATTAAATAATAACAAGAAATCAAACAAAAACTTGTAAAGTGGAGGGGTTGCAAAGGTGTCTCAGAGTTTGGTTAAAAGCATATGCTGTTCTTTCAGGAAACCCAAGCTTGACTCCCAGCACCCAGACGATTCCTAGCACCCAGACCTACTTGCTCACTTCTGTCTGTAACTGCAGGTCCAAGAGATCAGACCCTCCTGGTCCCTGTGGGCATCAGCACTCAACAGGCGTATGTCTCAACCCCGACACAAAAATACACATAACTAAAACTAAACCTTCTTTAAAACCCACACCAAATAAATGTAAAACGTTACAATGTCAAACATCGACTTGGGAAAAATGTCTTCAATTATTAAAACCCTCAATGACTGGAATATAGTTCGGTTGTTGGAAGGCTTGCCTTGCACAGGATCCCGAGCACCTCCAAAACTCAAACAAAGCATTCATAAAACCTTACACAGTGCAAATCGAACACACCAGTAACTCTATGCAAAATAACTTTACATTTTTTTTGTCATGTGTTTTTAATGCTACCAACAAGCTGAATGTTTGGGTGAACGAATGCATTGTTCAATGAAAAAAAAAATTCCAGCGATGAGTTTAGCTTCGATTTCTGCTCCCCCAGAAAGCATAGCGGGGGCGGGGGCGGTATTCAAGTATTCTGCATAAACTCACTGCCATTAATTAACCCCAGTTACAGAGGAGCAAAGGCAGCAGAGGAGAGAAACAAAACCCGAAAGAAAAAAAAGTGACAGAAAGCTGGCCGGTCCTATCCAGAGAGAACTAATTAAAGCAGATTAATGAAGTAAGGCCATGGGAGGGCTGGGAAACCAGTTTACTGCCTTAATCTGGTAGACTGAGAGTAAATTCGGTGGCGCTGGAAGCCAAAGATCAGCTACCGAGGAAAAAGAAGCCTGGGCCGCAGTCGACTCGCTCAAATACCCTTGAGAGACTCGAACTGTAAGCAATGTTCCAACTCGGGTCACCACCGGACACGCGTGAGGCAACGGGGGCCCTGTCTGCAGTCGCCTCCGGGGTAGCCCTGCAGAAGCACCCCGTCTTGCAGGCAGAGACTAGGAGATGGCGGGGCAACGCCGGGCGCGCACCCGGGGCCAGGCCACTAGCACTCGCCGGGAAGGGTCGGGAAGCCTGGGAACTCAGTAGCCGGGCGGAGACGCCGCGAAGGCAGCCGGGGAGCAGGCGCCAAGCTGCCGGGCTCGTTTATGGGGGGAGGGGGGGAAGGAAGGAATATCGGGGCGCGATCCGAAACAC
>NW_022196909.1:19392617-19418012 GCF_008632895.1 Mastomys coucha
GAGACTCCGCCCCTCCGGCACTTTGTCAGCTTCACCCTAGAGCTGGTCCGCCAAAGGCTTTGCCAGGCACTGCTGGGACGATGACAGCGGCTCGTAAAACACAGTTCAAGTCCATTCAGTCTCATTCATTCATTCATTCATTCACTCACTCTCACTCATTCACTCATTCATTCTCCTTCCATTCATTCATACTCCTTCCATCTCTCTCTTCATTCATTCCGTTGTTTAACTCAACTGCCTACGATGGCCGGATGCTTATGTCCACGCGGCATTTGCAGAGCTTAGAAATAATCGCTCACTACAAATTGCCATCGGTAACGCGGACAGTGTATTTGGAGCCCATTTGGAGAGATCTAATCGGATGGTGAGAAGGCAGCTGGGAGCAGTGCCCTCAGAGTAAAAAAAGCAGAGAGAACTGAGTTCGTGCCCAAGTCGTTCCGAGGATTAAAGGGCGGGAAGGGGCCAGTTGTAGCTAGAGCTCGGTAGACAGGTGGGTGCCTGGCCAGATGTGGGAATAGACGTGCAGAGTAGGACCAGTAAGAGATAGGTAAACTGCAGTGTCCTCAGAGAAGTCTGGGAAAACTTCAGACTGAGCAGTGATGGAGGCGCCTCTCTGAGGTCGTGGGAAAGTCTTAGAGAGAGGTTGGATGGACCTCGGAGGAGTTTGGAGGCTATTACTGAGTCGTTCAGTCGGAGTCCTGGTCGTAAAACTGGACAGAGAAAGGGTTAATACTCATTTTAAGGCTGTCCCCTCTTAGTCCCCCGACCTTCCTCTGCGAGGCCACAACCTTAGCTCTGACTCGCACACCACCCCGTGGCCTCTGGGAATTATTACATCTAGAGGTGCAATGGGGAAGGGGGTCTCTAGGCGGGGAAGAAAGGTCGGCGATCCAAGGCCAAGGGATGTTTGGAATCTCCACTCTCCAACTTCAAGCCGACGCTGACAGGTGTGGATAACTTTTTGCCTTAAAAATGCTTGTTTGTTTCTTTGTTTTGAGATTGAGGTTTGCCGGCTGTGTGGAGAGGGGGTTCTCCTGTACCCCTGGCTGGTATTGAGTTTTGGTAAGCAGCAGGAGGCTAACCTTGAATTTCTGATCCTTCTTCCCCCACCTCTCAGAGTTAGGGGAACACAGGCAGGCCTTCATATCCTGTTTGGTTTACACTTTAACTTTGGAGATTCAAAGTGTGATTTGGCCGTGGACTTTGCTCCTTCCTCTGCGGCAACCTCAGAGGAAAGAATTGCAGCTTTCCAACTGAGGCTTTCTTAGATCTGAGGGAAGGGCCAGCCTCTGACTGGGACAGATTCACTTGCCTCCATGTTAACTCGTCCCCGGTTGTCATAGAGAGGAAATAAATATGTATACAAAGATCTGGAGTGTGAAGGAGGTGCTTAAACAGTAGGCTTATGTTCAAATCAAAAGTAAATATACTTTTTGTGGAAATACTGAGCCTCTTCACACACACCATAAAATTTTACCTCAATAAGAAAACATTTACTAACTTTATCTTCTTGTTTTCTTTCCTTTCAAAAAAATAGTACATTTTCCTTTTGTTTTATTTGGGACAGAAACTAACTATGTAGCTCTGGCTTGCCTCTGTTCCCACTTGCCTCTGTTTCCCAGGTGCTAAGATTAATTTGACCACCAAAACAGACTTTTGATTAAAAAATTTAAACACATTTTTATTTGTTTTGTGTGTCTATGTGGGTCCACACCTGTGGAAGAGAGGGATATCTGTGAGGGTTCTTTCTGTCTTTTCACTTTGCAGAACCCCGGGCTTGAACTCAGGTCACACTTGCTTGACAGCAGACCCTTTATCCGCTGAGCCATCCCTCTGGCCACGCCCTTCTCTTAATTTTATTTCTAAGAAAGTGAATTTGGACAGCTCCTGGCTACCTCTAGCAAGGTTAGCTCTGTGAGCCAAGAACGGCAAGCAAAGACCAACAAAGATGACCAGGAGCATTGTTGACCGCCGAGGAATCCATCGAGTCATGGGGGCCCTGGTGACCTCTTTCATCTCAGTCACTACTTTGATATGAATAGTTTTATCTTTCTATATTGAAATCCTCAGCCAGATAAAGGGAAAGATTTAGGATCTGGAGGCGGGGAGGACCCACTGACTTCCATTGTACCATCCTTTTCTCCAACATGAAGAAAAAAACTTCTCTACAAAAAAAAAAAAAACCCACAGAGGTCAGTGGCAGTAGGATGCTGCAGGACCAAAGCTGAACTTCTGGAACCCACATGTCGGAAGGAGACCCAACTCCCACAAGCTAAGAGAAAACACAGTACCCAAGCATATGATACAGGCTTGAGACTCCAACATCCTGGAGGATGAGACAGGATTTCACTGACAGCCTGGGCTATAGAGTGAGGATATGTCTCAGAGAAAAAGCAGGCAAAGCTAGGTGGGGTGACGCATGTTTGCAGTCCCAGCACTTAAGATACACAAAAGCAAACTCATGCCATAAACTGAAAATAAATCTTTTCTGAATGCTTTTTTATTTTCGTTTTTAATGGAACCTCATGAGGCAATACATAGCTAGAAAACAAACAAACGAAAACAAATAAACAAAAATATCTCTTTCATACAATAGAAACAACAGAGAAGTAGTACATAATCTGATCTCAACATTGACCATGCCAGGGGAGGCAGGAATGACCCACATGTAGTTCACTAGGACGGGCTGCAAATGTAAATGTATAACCACTATTATATTTTTCTATATAATGAGATAAAGAAGCACTGCTAAATATGCCAAGCCACAAATTCTTCACACCAAGCGAATGTGCCTGTTTTAATCTTAAGATTTCACCTAGCTTTTTTTTTTTAAGATTTATTTTATTTATATGAGTACACTGTAACTGTCTTAAGACACACCAGAAGAGGGCATCGGATCCCATTAGAGATGGTTGTGGGCAGCCATGTGGTTGCTGGGAATTGAACTCAGGAACCTCTGGAAGAGCAGCCAGTGCTCTTAACCACCGAGCCATCTCTCCACAGACCTCCCCTAGCTTTTTTTTAAAAAAAGATTTTGGATTATTTATTTTTATTTTTCTGTGAATGAGTCTTTTGTACACTGTGTGCAAGCCTGGTGCCTAAGGATGGCCAGAAGAGGGGTCAGATCCTCTGGAACTGGAGTTACAATAGCTGTGATTTGCCATGTGGGTGCTCTGACTCGGGGTCCTCTGTGAGAGTAGCATGTGCTCTCAACCACCACCCCTTCTCTCCAGACCCTTCCTTTTGACTTTTGGCTGTTGTCTTCCTAGACAGGGTTTCCCTCTACAGCCCTGGCTGTCCTGGGACTCACTCTGTTGACCAGACTGGCCTCAAATTCAGAGATCTACCTTCCTGGCTCTGCCTCCCAAGTGCAGAATTAAAAGCTTGCACCACCATACCTGGTTTCATTTTGATTTTTTTTTTTTAATCTAAGGTATTATAAAATCCCCAACCAAGTTTCTCTAAGGGAAACAGTATTCACCTGGACGAGTCCCACAGTAAAGTGGAAAACAGTTGTAGAGACAGTTCTCTCGTTAGTGACTGACATACCAATCCCTCTAGTTAACATCCACTTTGCTTATCTTATTGCACTGTATGCTTGTTTTCATTAGCCCTTCTATTACAACAAACAGCGGCAGGTAAGATCCTACCTTATTTGTGTATATAGTATATATGCCTTAGTTTGGTTTAATAAGAGAAATTAAATAGATGCAAAATTAATTAAAGTAATTTCAAAATGGATTTGGGTTCAGTCTGATGACCTAGTCAATTTTATCCTTAAACTAGAGTGACCCTGAGATATAAAATGGAAATGACCATGAAGATGAGACCCAAGATATAAAATGGAAACCCTACAGACATCTATTTCCTGCTACCAAGCATGGACAGAAATAAGATCTTACTGTTGTGATTTTGAGACAGGATCCTCTACAGTTTGTGCCTTCCTTGCATGTTAGCTTGCTATATATCCAAGGATGGTCTTGAGTTCTTGATCCTCCTGAGAGCTAAACCTATAGGTGTGCTTTGCCACACCCAGCTTCCCTGTTGCCTCCTACTTTCATAGGGTAAGTAATTCACATTTGTTCCTTGTAGGGTTCAAACCCAGGTTGCCAGGCTTTAAGCAACCGTTCTCCTTACCCAGTAAGCCATCTTGGTAACCCTAAAGATTTATACTTTTATGTTAGGGGTAGGGGGAGATGGTGCTTACCTATCTTTTTAGCATTTAAGTGGTAGAAGTTGGGAGATCAGTATATAAAGTAAGATCATGACCATTCCAAGGTACGGTTGAGGAGAAGGTTTTTATTGTAGATATGAGGGAGAGTACAGCCAGTGGGTCTGGAAGAGTTTACAGTAGGGAGAGAAATTAGTGGATTAAACATAGCCAGCAGACCTAAACATAGTGAGCCAACTGAACCTGGCCATTAGATGAGAGAGAGAGGGAGAACAAGAGAGGAAGAAGAGAGGAGCAAGGGAAACTGAGAGATAGGACCAAGAGAGAAGGCTGTCTTAGTTATGGTTTCTATTGCCATGAAAAGACACCCTGACCAGAAACAGTGAGAAAGGAAAACATTTCATTGGGGCTGGCTTACAGTTCAGAGGTTCAGTCCATTGTCATCATAGCAGGAAGCCTGGCGGCATGCAGGCAGACATGGTGTTGAAGAAGGAGCCAAGGGTTCTGCGTCTAGATCGGCAGGCAGCAGGAGGAGAGAATAAACACTGGCTTGACCATCTGAGACCTCAGGGGCATCCCCACAGTGACACACTTCCTCCAATAAGGCCACGCCCACTCCAACAAGGCCACACCCCCTAACAGTGCCACTCTCTCCGAGCCTATCGTACACATTTTTATTCAAACCACCAGAGGCAGCCAAGAGAGAAGGGGGCAAGCAGACCAAGAGGGCTTGACTAAAATGGTAGGATTATATAGGAATGAGAAGTTGGTAGAAGGGACACCAGTGACCTGGAGAAGTTTAGGGTAGAAGATGTGGTAAGAAGAACTGAGAGAAGCCAGGAGCCTGTCAGCCAGCATGCACTGTGGTATGTTAATAGGCAGCACCTGCACTTGTTCCCAGTTTCTTTTTGGGCCTGATAATCAGAAGTTCAAGGACATCTCTGCCTATATACCACCAACCTGCTTGGAACTAGAAAATATCATCCTGAGTGAGGTAACTCAGACCCAAAAGGACATGCATGGTATGTACTTACAAATAAGTGGATATTAGCAAAAAAAAAAAAAAAAAAAAAAAAAAGTACAGGATACAATCCACAGAACTCATGAAGGTTCACAAGCTGAAGGGCCCAAGTGAGGATGCCTCAGTCCCACTTGGGAGGGAGAAGAAAGCAATCACGGGGGCGGAAGGGTGTGTGTGGTGGATGTGAGATGGTGGTGGTGGGGAGCAGAGGGAAGGAGAGACCTGGGTGGGAGAGGGGACAAGGAGGGGAAAAAGGGAAACATGATCAGGTATTGGGGGTTGGGGGAGCAACAGGACTGAAGTCCCAAGCAAGGGCCAGCCGAAAGAACAGAAACAGGCAACCTCGGGAGGTAGGAAGTGTGGGGACACTCTAAAATGTACCAGAGACCTGGGAGGTGAGAGACTCTCAGGAATCAAAGGGAGGGGCCTTAGATGAAATGCTCTACAGTGGGGAGAGGGAACTTGTAGAGTCCACCTCCAGTAGGAAGACAGGATATCAAGTGGAGGGATCAGGTTGCCATCCCACACTCTGACCCAGAATTGTTCCTGTCTGAAAGAACTTCAGGGACAAAAATGGAGAAGAACCTGAGGGAAAGGAGGTCCAGTGATCTGACAAAATTGGGCTCCAGCTCAAGGGGAGGCTCTGAGGCCTGACACTATTACTGATGTTATGATGCTTATAGACAGGAGCCTATCATGACCGCCCTTGAGAGACCCAACAAGCAACTGAAAGAGTCAGATGCAGATACTTACACCCAACCAATGGACAGAAGCCGGGGACCCCTGTGGTTGAATTAGGGAAAGGCTGGAAGAAGCTGAGGAGGAGGACTACCCCATAGGAAGACCAGCAGTCTCAACTAGCCTGGACCCCTGAGATCTCTCAGACACTGAGTCACCAACCAGGCAGCATACATCAGATGATATGAGGCCCTCAACACATACACAGCAGAGGATTTCCAGGTCTGGGCTCAGCCAGAGAAGATGCACCTAACTCTCTAGAGACTTAGAGCCCCAGGGAGTGGGGAGTTCTGATGGGGTGGAGGTGGGGATGGGGGTGGAGATATGGGATGAGGAACAGTCAGAGGATAGATAGGGAGGGGGATAAAGACTGGACTGTAGGGCTGGTGAGATGGCTCAGCCGGTAAGAGAACCGACTGCTATTCTGAAGATCGTGGGTTCAAATCCCAGCAACCACATGGTGGCTCACAACCACCCATAATGAAATCTGAAACCCTCTTCTGGTGTTCTGAAGACAGCTACAGTGTACTCATTTATAATAAATAAATCTTAAAAAAAAAAAAGACTGGACTGTAAAAAAAGATTAAAGAATTAAATATTAAAAGCAAAGTACAGCATGGTATATAAACATTCAAGTAAACATATTGGTCACATTGCTACTGTGGCCTACAGGAAAGGAAGAGGGCAGAAAAGATAAAGAGAGTGCACTAATAGTTAAGGCGTGGCCTTATGTGCATACTGATTGTCTGCCTTTCAATGAGGATGGTTACTGGGCCTTGGCTCTGAAGGTAATTAAAGGGGGAAGAGTTGAAGCTGGTTATTAGAAACTGAAAGCTGGGCAAGCAAGCAGTCCCTGTAAACAACTACTGAGAAGCAAGGCCAGTGAGAAAGGCACCTGACACAGGCACAGCTCTCAGCTCACCCTCTCTGGAAACAAGCTCTCAGCATACAGGTCTACGCCTACTCAAGAGTTACCTAGAGGGCCTGGTGCGATGACTCAGCGGGTAAGAGCACCCACTGCTCTTCCGAAGATCCTGAGTTCAAATCCAGGGAAGCTCCTGAAAGAGTTCCATCCCTGATCCATTTTTATATTCTCACTTTATACTCTTAAACCACAAGGTGGGCGGGCAAGCAAGCAAACTTTTTTTTTTTTTTTTTTTTTTTTTTTTTTTTGGTTTTTTGAGACAGGGTTTCTCTGTAGCCCTGGCTGTCCTGGAACTCACTCTGTAGACCAGGCTGGCCTCGAACTCAGAAATCCACCTGCCTCTGCCTCCCAAGTGCTGGGATTAAAGGCGTGCGCCACCACTGCCCGGCGCAAGCAAACTTTTATAGAAGCGTACATGTGACTCAGCAGGTTGTTCAGGGCAATGCCACATTGTTTCAGCTTTTCCTTCAAGTCCTTCTGTTCCAGGTAGCAAGTGAAGTCGCACTTGGCAATCAGGCAGTACAAGCAGCACTTTAAGTAAATCACTATATAAAAAAAAATCAGTATCCACTGGGCAGTGGTGGTGCACGCCTTTAATCTCAGCACTTGGGAGGCAAAGACCGGAAGATTTCTGAGTTCGAGGCCAGCCTGGTCTACCAAAGTGAGTTCCAGGACAGCCAGGAACTCTGTCTCAAAAAAAAAAAAAAAACCAAAACAAAACAAAACAAAAAAACCCCAAAACCCAAACCAAACCAACCAAACAAAAAAAATCGGTATCTAAAATTGGTGTTTTCTACCTGTTTCTATTATATCTCTAGGAGTAGCTTCATTCTCCCCCTAACAGGGTCTCCAGTTTCCCAGACCTTGAACTTCCGATCCTCCTGACTTTCTGAGTGCTTGTGATGGGAGTGGTAAGCCATTACTTGAAGCCATTAGTTTATTAGTCAAGTTGCTTAGCACTGGGTGAGGAAGACAAGAACTGTTTATTAGGAACATCAAATTGATTATCGTGCAGTGCCACAGGCTGAGGTAGCCTGGAGTTTATGCCCTTCCGGACAGCTGGCTTCCCCACTTTCTTACCTGTCTGGATCAAGGTGCTGCCTGGTCTTAGCAGAAAGCATGATATGGGTTGAGTGGTGGAGATCGTGTTCTCACTCCCCAAAAGCAGGAAAGCAGTTGGTGCCTCATATCAGGACTGTTGACCGGGGTTTGCGGCTTATGTGTAAAATCCAGATTACAGATCAAGCAAGCCAATTATCTAGTTTTCCCCAGCTACTTTCAATTATTATTATGTGACTAAGGTTATGTGATACTAGACAAATAAAAGGGGCACTGGGGGCATGCTGGAAACATGGTGAAGAAATCAGTGAGGGCCAAAGAGTCCTGAGAACCCATAGTAATCACAGAGGATCTCCACGGCTCGTGACTGATGTCCACTCATCATATTTGACTCATTATATTCTTTTTTTGTTTTGTTTTTTTCAAGACAGGGTTTCTCTGTATAGCTGTGGCTGTCCTGGAACTAACTCACTCTGTAGACCAGGCTGGCCTCGAACTCAGAAACCTGCCTGCCTCTGCCTCCCAAGTGCTGGGATTAAAAGTGTGCGCCACCACCGCCCGGAGACTCATTATATTCTTAATACACTGCCCCTTGCTTATGTGTTTGCTTATTGATGGGCTGATTGGGACCAAGTCTCATGTTTTCTACACTGGCCTCAAGCTCACTATATAGCCAAAAATGACTATGAGTTCCAGATCCTCCTGGGACTACCTCTCATCTGCTGAGACTATAGTCATGCCCTATGATGCTCTGTTACTGTGCTTGTAGTAACAGAGCCCAGAGCTGACCGCCTGCTGAGAGGGCATTTTGCCAACTGAAATACACCAGCAAGATAATGAAATCCAGGTTTGCTTGCTTTACTTCTCAGCCCTGGGGCTTGAACCTGGGGGCTTGACTTTAAACATGCTAGGCAAATATCCTACCACTGGGCTACATCCCAGTCTATTTTCCTAACCAGTTACAGACATGCATTGCCACACCCAGCTTATGCACTGCTTAAGACTGAACACAGGACTGCGTGTGGTGCATCAGGCAAGCATTCTGCCAACCAAGCTGCATTCCCAGGCAGGTTTATTTGAAACAGGGTCTCATGTAGCCTAACCCGGCTAACTTGCTATGTAGGTGAGGATAGCCTTGAATTCCTGATCCTTCTGTTTCTGCCTCCCAATTACTGGGATTATGGGTATAAGCCACCCTGACAGCTTTAGGCTCTTATTACTTCTTTTTAAAAAAAAAATTAGACTAAGATATCATTTGGAATGGTTAACTTCAGGTATTTAAGAATTTACACACCATTTTTTTTTATCCGATTTGATTTTATTGAAGTGCATCTCAGCAATAAAGTTGAGCCCATTTTTTATGGTGTCGTTCAAGTTCTCTTTCTCTTGCTAAGGTAAAACGCTGACCAAAATTACTTTGGGGAGTTGTCTTAGTCGCTATTCTATTGCTGTGAAGTCACGCTACTGTGACCATGACAACTCTTTTCTTTTCTTTTTTTCTTTTCTTTTCTTTTCTTTTCTTTTTCTTTTTTTGGTTTTTTGAGACAGGGTTTCTCTGTGTACCCCTGGCTGTCCTGGAACTCACTCTGTAGACCAGGCTGGCCTTGAACTCAGAAAACCTCGGGCCTCTACTTCCCAAGTGCTGGGATTAAAGGCGTGCTCCACCACTGCCCGGCTGACCATGACAACTCTTATGAAGGAAAGTATTTAATTGGGGCTTGCTTACAATTTCAGAGGTTTAGTCCATTATCAGTACAGTGGAATATAGGCAGACATAGTGCTGGAGGAGCTGGGAGTTCTACATCCAGTTGCACAGGTAAGAAGGGGAGAGAGAGAGAGAGAGACAGAGACAGAGACAGAGACAGAGAGAGGGAGGGAGGGAGGGAGGGAGGGAGGGAGGGAGGGAGGCAGACAGACAGACAGACTGGGCCTGGCTTGAGCATTTGGAACCCCAAAGCCCACCCCCTCTACACACTTCCTCTAACACAACTGAACCTACTCCAGCAAGGCCACACCTTATCTGAGTCGAGTGGCTGGCACCACTCTCTATGAGCCATGGAGGGCCATTCTGGTTTAAAGCACTGCAGGAGGAAAGAGTTTGTCTGGCTTATACTTCCGTGTCCCAGTCCTTCACTGAAGGAAGTTAGGGTAGGAACTCAAGCACGAACTGAAGGACAGATCCTGGAGAGTGGAGAAAGCTGCTTCCGGCCTTGCTCCCCACGGCTTGCTCTGCTCGCTTTCTTACACAGGCCAGGGCCTATCTTTCCAGGAATGGAACTGCTCACAATACATTGGGCTCTTCCGCAACAATCATTAATCAAGAAACTATCACACAGACACTCCTGGAGGCCAGTCTGACGGAGGCAGTTTGCCTACTGAGGTGACTCTAGTTTGTGTTATTCCGACAAAAATTTAGCAGCACAGTGAGCTGCTTTCGGGTTCACTACTCAGTTCAGACTGACGTCCAGTGCGCCATCTTCTTGTGAGTAGGGACTGAGGGAGCCTGAAAGCTAGCACAGATTGTTTTGGTTTTTGGTTTTTGGAGGCTGGGTTTCTATGGAATACGGTCTTGGCTGTCCTGAAACTTGCTTCCTAGACCAGGCTGGCCTCAGACTAACAGAGATCCATCTTCCTCTGCCTTCCAAGTGTTGGGCTCAAAGGCGTGCCGTGCTACGCCTGGTTTTAGTGTAGATTTCGATATGCAATATGATAGGCATGTCAATGGAGCCATATGTTTTTTGTTGTTGCCTTTTTGTGTTGTTTTTTGTTTTGTTTTGTTTGTTTGTTTTTGCTAGAGGCAAGGGAAATGGCTCCTTTTGGAGACAGAAACCTGTTTTACAAGTTCCTGAGGAATACTTGCTTTTTATAGACAGAATACAGAAATCCTTCTATAGTCTGGTTTGAGCTCATATCTGGATATGTGGACTGCCTGAGGCCTAACACAAACCATCCTTAACTCTAGTTTCAGGGGATCTGATGCCTGTTCTGACCTCCATAACCATCAGGTATGTATATGGTATACATATATACGTGCAGACAAAACCCACCTATAAAATAAATAAATCTTAAAAGTTAAAAAAGATGTGTCTTTACTGTGAATCATTGTACTGGAGCTCTTACTGAATCTATGGAATGCTATAAATTTATGGCATATGTATTTTATGTATTTATTTTTCTAAGACAGGATCTCTATTTATCCCTAGCTGCATGGAACTCACCACATAGACTCACTCAGAGATCTCTCTGCCTCTGCCTCTGGAGTTTAGGAATTAAAAGTATGTGTCACTGTATCCCACATACATGTATTTATATCATCCAAGTATATAGCCTTCTATCAGAAGAAACCAAGATAAATAGGAATGTGGAATAAATTTATGTCATATATGTCACAGGTTTACAAACATTTTTCCATCTTAAAATGACAACTCTTTTCTTTTTCCCCCTTGAGACAGAGTCCCATTATTTAGCCCTGGCTGGCTTGGAACTCTCTATGTAGACAAGGTTGGCCTCATCTGCCTGCCACTGCTTCCTGAGTGCTGGGGTGAAATGTGTACATCACCATACCTGGCTTATAGTAATGCTTTCATTTTGTTTTGTTTTTCTTTTTTTCTTTTTTTAGAGATTTCTTTCTTTCTTTCATGTATGTGAGTACATTGTCACTGTCTTCAGACACACCAGAAGAAGACATCAGATCCCATTACAGATGGTTGTGAGCCACCATGTGGTTGTTGGGAATTGAACTCAGGACCTCTGGAAGAGCAGTCAGTACTCTTGACTGGTGAGCCATCTCTCCAGCCCTTGTTTTGTTTTTTCTTTTTCTTTTTCTTTTTGTTTTTTCGAGACAGAGTTTCTCTGTATAACCCTGGCTGTCCTGGAACTCACTCTATAGACCAGGCTGGCCTCGAATTCAGAAATCCGCCTAACTCTGCCTCCCAAGTGCTGGGATTAA
This sequence comes from Mastomys coucha, assembly GCF_008632895.1. Taxonomy (NCBI): domain Eukaryota; kingdom Metazoa; phylum Chordata; class Mammalia; order Rodentia; family Muridae; genus Mastomys; species Mastomys coucha. Next base: position 19,404,481 of record NW_022196909.1, read on the forward strand.
AGGTGTGCGCCACCATGCCCGGCCAATTTGATGGAATGTTTTGTTTTATCTTGACACAGGGTCTCTCTCGCTCTGTGGCTCAGGCCAGACACAAGCTCAGGTGCTAGAAGTACAGGTCTTGTGTGAACGTGTCGTGAAATTGCACACATACGGGGGGAGGGGGGGGCGAGAGGGCTCAGCTGGTGAAGGTGCTTGCCACCAAGTCTGAGGATCTGTGTTTGATCCTGGAAACCTACAAGGAAGGAGGAGAGAGCCAACCCCTCCAATGAGTCTGTGATCTTCATGCACAAAGCCCACTGTAGCACCTTCACCAACCCCACCTTAAATAAGTAAAAGTAATGAAGATTATTAAAAACCAAAACCGCAGGGGCTGGAGAGTGGGCTCAGGTTACTCACTTGCAGGAGACCTGAGTTTAGTCCCAGCACCCACTTCAGGCAGCTTCCTCTAGCTTCAGGGGATCCAACACCCTCTTGAATCTCTGAAGGCATACACCACACACACATACACACACACACACACACACACACAAACATAGAGAGAGAGAGAGAGAAAGAGAGATACACACACACACCATATATTCATAAGGCAGATATAAACACATATATAAAAATTATAAAACTGGGGCTGGAGAGATGGCTCAGTGATTAAGAGCACTGACTTTTCCTCTAATGGTGGAGTTCAATTCCCAGCAACCCCATGGTGGCTCACAATCATCTCTAATGGGATCTGATGCCCTCTTCTGGTGTTTCTGAAGACAGTGACAGTGTGCTAACATACATAAAATATATAAATCTCTCTTTTTTTTTGGTTTTTCGAGACAGGGTTTCTCTGTGTAGCCCTGGCTGTCCTGGTACTCACTGTGTAGACCAGGCTGGCCTCGAACTCAGATATCCACCTGCCTCTGCCTCCCAAGTGCTAGAATTAAAGGTGTGCGCCACCACCGCCCGGTGAAATAAATAAATCTTAAACAACAACAACAACAACAACAACAACAACAACAACATGAACTAACAAGTACCCTCAGAGCTCCCAGGGACTAAACCACCAACCAAAGAGTACACATGGTGGAACTCATGGCTCCAGCAGTATATGTATAGTAGAGGATGGCCAAGTCAGTCATCAATGGAAGGAGAGGCCCTTGGCCCTGTGAAGGCTCTATGCCCCAGTGTAGGGGAATGCCAGGGCCAGGAAGCAGGAGAGGGTGAGGTGGAGAGCAGGGGGAGGGGGAGGGAACAGGGGTTTGTTCTTCTTGTTGTTTTATGTTTTTTGTATTTTTTTGTTTTGTTTTGTTTTGGAGGGGAAACTGGGAAAGATGTTGTATGACATGTAAATAAAGAAAATATCTAAAACAAAACAAAACAAAACAAACAAACAAGCAAAAAACCCCAAGATGTGTGTCATCACCACCTGGCAAGGCACATTTAAAAAAATATATAAAAATAAATCTTAAAAAAGCAAATCCCAAATCATGCTTTCGTAGACACACAATGACTCACACAAAGAATGAACGGGCTTTCTACTCCCCTCCCCTTTTGAGCTGACTAGGCAGCTCAAGCAGGGACTGCAGGTGTGAGCCACTACACCCAGACTTACTTCTTTCTAATACCTTTTGCTCAGGTAACCGTTGTTATGTCTGGAGTGAATCCTTCCAGTAAGTTCCAGTAAAATGTGGCTTTGAGTTTTACTTTAGGGACATTGCTAGTTAAGTGTAACTATTATATCATGGGCCTGTTGACCATCATACAAATAAAAACTTAAATACAGAGACAACTTGGTTTAAAATTTGCGGTGAGTATAAACTTGGAGGAGCTATGAATGGACTCTTTGATTTCATTCTTCTGCACAAGAAAAGCCGGTTGGGCTGGTTTTTCTCGGTGTACACGGCATTCCTGGCACAGTTCATCTTTCCCCCAAAATTCTTATCTACCTTGCGAAAACATTCTTTTGTATTAACTCTTTATTTTTGCTTGGCAGTTCTAGGGAAAATAACTTTATTATATTTCTCTTTGCAGGAAAAAAAGTCAACCCATATGGGTATCTTGTCGCCCTGATGGGATGGAAGCAAAAGCCATCTCTAACAAGTCAGGAACTACTTGTCATTTTAAACCTAGTTGTTAGATTGCATGTATGTGATATTTTCATGTATCTACATCATTACATTTTGCTCATTCTTCTTTACCCATTGCCCTCTCCCATCCCTCCTTGCTCCTCCTGGCACCTTTTCTTTCTTTTTCTTTCTTTCTTTCTTTCTTTCTTTCTTTCTTTCTTTCTTTCTTTCTTTCTTTCTTTCTTTCTTTAAGATTTAGTTATTTATTTTATGTGTATGAGTACACTGTAGCTGTACAGATGACTGTGAGCCATCATGTGGCTGCTGGGAATTGAACTCAGGACCTCTGCTCGCTCTGGCCCCACACACTATAGTTGTCTTCAGACACACCAGAAGAGGGCGTCAGATCTCATCATGAATGGTTGTGAGCCACCATGGAGTTTCTGGGAATCTGAACTCAGGACCTTCGGAAGAGCAATCAGTGCTCTTACCTGCTGAGCCATCTCGCCAGCCCCTGGTACCTTTTCTTAATAGTCTTCCTCCGGTTCTTATGTCATACACACACACACACACACACACACACACACACACACACACACACACGGTGTCATATATATCTTTAGATCTAGAGCTGGGTATGAGAAAAAACATACAGCATTTTCTTTCCCCTTTGGTCTTCATGCCATGTATATTGGAACATGAGAAGCTGTAAAAATGAACATTTAAAATATCAAAATAAGTTTGGTGTGGTAGCTCACACATGCAATCCCAGTACTCTGGAGGCTACCACAGGAGGATTGCTTTGAGCTCGAGGCCAGCCTGAAGATTTTAACCTGGTTCTGCTTCCTGACCACAAAGTGACCCCTTGGTTTCCTGCTCCTGTTGATACCTCCAATGCCAGCATAGTATATGTCTCTTTGAATGGGGCTCACAGTTAAAGACATTAAATTGAGTCTTTGAAGAAACTATGTAATTAAAAACAAAAAACAATAAACAAAACAAACAAAACAAAACAAAATCCCCAAAACTCTGTTATGAATGCTGGAGGAAATGGCTGGGTGTGGATCTTGAGGTCTCACTTCCTTGTCACCCTTTTCTCTGACTATAGATGTATAGTAACCAGTTGGCTTCCCGATTCTCTTGCCCTGTCCTTCCTGCCATGATGAGATGTATCTATACTCTGTCCCCACATAAATGTAAACCAGAAGAATCTCTTTCTTGCTTAAATCACCTTCTGTCAGGTATTTCGTTACAGGAACAAGAAAGAAAGGCACTTAAGGAAGTGTCCTTCAGAGGAGATACAAACTGTCCTGGCAAATAAAAATCTCCAGACATATTTCTTCCTAACAATAAAAGAAAGGAACTTGAACTGGTAAGCCAAATGGTGTGGTGCATGTCTATAATCCTAGCTCCCGAGAGGCTGTGGCAGAAAGATCAGCAGTTCAAGGCATGCAGGCGGAACCCAGTGAGTTCTAAGTCGGTCTGGCAAAAAAGTGAGACCTGTCACATCACACAAAACAAAATCAAATGAAACCAAGTCAGAAGAACAAAGCAACTGATAGAAAGCACACACTCTCTCCTGGTTTCCTAGATTAGGGCTTCGTTGTCTCCGGGCTTGGATTTAGTTCCAAAACACTGTGAGAAATGTCTGAGTCCACGCAGGCAGACACAAGCTGCTAAGATGAACTGCAGAGATGTGGAGAGGAAAGCAGGAGGCCGCACTCGGAGGCAGCAGGTCAGGCGCCTTCTAGTCCATGTCCGTTGTGAAGAGCGAAGCAGCACAAGCCTGCCTTCCCTACATGGTTCGGATTGGGTCTGTGCGGGAGAGGCTGGACCGATGTGCAGTACAGAGGGCTTGGCTTCTCAAATGTCTCAGTCAATTGGCTCTTCAATAAGGAAAAGAAAGTGAATTTGGATTGCCCTCCCCTTCTCTGTTAGTAATATAGACAAATCAACATAGTTTCCAGCTCCTAACTCAAAAACTGAGTGAGGTGCCACAAGTTTGGGGGAAGCCTGGTTTACACTGCCACCCTGTGGAGCCGAGGCTTTCGGCGTGACAGGGTCGGCTGCTGCATGGCTAGTACTAGGGACACAAGATGCCCCCTGAAGCAAGAACATACGAAAATACCATGTATTGCCAGCTGTGCAAGAATTAAGATAATGACTGCTCTCTGTTAAATGAAGGCATAGAAAATAATAGTTACCTTGTGAGTTAGTTTCTTTGAACCTTTGCTTGAACAGAAACCATAAAGCTCATGAAGGAAAGAAGTGGATTTTCTATTTTCTTCTGCACTAAGTCCCAGGACCCCCTCATGTGGGTCCTGGGAGAGCTCCCAGCCATTGGAGCCTGATCATTCTCCTTAAGTCCAAAATTAGGTATTGCTGTGTGATGCAGACTTCTTTTGTTTCTAGTAGTTTGTTACAGACAATAAGGGAGTTTATATAGAATTCTGTTCAGAACAGTAGGGCGCTCCGAGGCATGAGCTGTAATCTAACGTGGGGTTTGGTGGCTCATTTTCACATGGGAGATAGCAGTAGGAGGATCAGTGGCTATGAACACTTACTGTCTGCTCTTACAGAGGACTTGGTTCAATTCCCAGTGTCCTCATGGTGGATCATAAACATACATAATTCTAGTTCCAGGGGATCTGACACCCCCTTCTGGCCTCACTGAGCAGAGGAATGCAAGTGATACACAAATATGTGGGCCTGTGAAAGGCAGCCTGTTTTCTGGTTGAGCTAGGTTTAAACCCCAGAGACCCAGCAGGGGTTCCTGCAAGGGACAGAAGGCCCTTTGCCACGCTCCCAGACACCAGGCTCCTGACACAAGGCTTTATAATTCTGTGGCCATCAGTCACACGTAGTGCAACACACCAAGCCCTTGGTATTCTGTCTGGACTCCACCCCCACAGTTACCTGGCAACAGCCAGGTAGGCCTGGCCCACTATAAAAGCGGCTGCTTGCCCCCCCCCCCCCTTACTCTTATTCTCTTATTCTTGCCTCTCTTTCTTGCCCTCTTGCTTCCCCTCTCTCTGCATTCCCTTCCCCTCTTCCTCCATGTGGCTAGCCTCTACCTCTCTACTCTCTCCCTCTCTCCGCCTTTCTCTGCCTCTACTACCTTCTTAGCTTCCCTTCCTTAACCTCAGGCCCGCCCTGAGAAAAGGGGGTACGGTTTCACTCACGAAACGCCTTAAAACCATGGACTGCCTCTTCTCATGGGGACAAGCTGTGCTGGAGCAGTGGAGCAGGTCTTCCTCTAAAGAGCCACGTCTGATCTCCCATGGGAAACCTCTCTGCATTCTCAGCCATGGTTATCACCAATCCTAGCCCGCTGAGCAAGCCAAAGACTCTCCTTCCTGCGGAAGCTCTCTCCTCTCCCACTTTTCCCTTGGCTTCCGCCCGAGGCATCCAGGGGGGCTACTTCAGTGCCCAAGAGTGAGATCCTGATTACTTGGCCTCCATGCGGCCCCGGAGACCCCCGGAGACCTCGGAGACCCCGGAGACCCCCGGAGCTAGGTCCTGCCTGCTGCTTCTCACAGCCCTCCGGGCTGCAGCTTGGGATACACGCAGTCAAACTTCCTGCGTCCACCTTCAAGAGGGGCCTTAGCCCTGTGGTGGGCAGACGCGGGACACCATTTTAACTCACACAAATATACACGTGTCTCCCCTGCTCCCATCAGTTATTGTGTACTAGTGGTCTCAGGAGGCTGAGGAGCTGGGGAGCAGGGTCTTAGGTGGTATAGAGTATGAACAACCCAGGTAGACTGTTTCAGAGGGCAGCACGTTGATTGAAGTAGTGGGGCAAGTTTATATAGCTCGAGTTGGGGGATAGAGGCAGGACAAGGGAGGAAGTGCTCCATTGGGCCCAGAAACCTTCCAAGTTTCTTAGCTAGATTAGCAAACTGTGAGTCACATGGTTTCTGAGAAGCCAGTTCTCTGGCGTAGAAACAGAAGTTTAATTAGCCTTATCATGAAGTGGCCTTTGTTTCTACAGGTTTGAGTGGGCCCAAGCCTGATTTGGGTATGAAGTAGTTCCACTCCTGTCATGCTCTCTGAGAAGTGTCTAGGGGATGGATAGTGTTCTACCATCCCTCATTTGGCGTGGGAGGCCCAATACATATCTGATCAAAATGCTGAAACACACGCAATAAATTAAATTTAAAACAAACAAACAAACCAACCCAGATAGACTCAGTGAAAGAAGCCAGGTACAAAAGACCACACATTATATAGTAAATTTATATGGAATATCTACATTAGGTACATCCATAGTGTTTACCAAGGACTGGAGGGAGAGGGAATGAGATGTGTTAATAGGAATCCATTTTTGTTTGGATGATGGAAATATTCCAGAATTTGATATTATCAAATTCTAGTACTTGCCATATAATCCTATAATTACACTAAATGTCACCAGACAGTACACATTAAATAAGAGAACTCTTATGATTTGTGAATTATATCTGGAGAAAGGTGTTTGAAAGTGAATAGAGCCGGGCAGTGGTGGCGCACGCCTTTAATCCCAGCACTTGGGAGGCAGATTTCTGAGTTCGAGGCCAGCCTGGTCTACAGAGTGAGTTCCAGGACAGCCAGGGCTACTCAGAGAAACCCTGTCGCGATAAAGAAAGTGAACAGATACTGGACATCATGCTTTCCCTGTGGCCAACTGTGAGCAAGAAAGAAGCTTTAAAGGAAGCCGAATATAAGAATATAACTTACACATCAAAGTTTCCACAATTTGACTTTCAGGTCTGTTACCTTAGAGACATTTGGAGAGAGAAGAGAAGCCAGTGCTTTCAGAGAGGACCTTGGTTTGCTTAGAACTGGAGACTTCCTGTCAACAGGTCCATTTCAGGTCAGCCTCTGGTTAGGTCATCTTGCTGCCCAAGTCTCCATTGCTCACCTAAGAATGATGTTCAAGAGTTGAAGCAGAGTGATCAAGGAGGGGTGGTCTGCTCTCAAATTCTTACTGCTGTTTTGCCAAGTACTGACCGAGCTCTGAGTCCGGGTGAAGGAGAAAAAATACACTCATCTCAAGCTCCTCTGAGATACTATCCTGGTCGGCTCTTACTGGAAGAGTTTGCATCCCCATGCGCTCTAGAACTGGTAGGGTACTGTGTGCCTGGCTCTCCAGTGTTCTGAAGGTCAGGACACAGACAAGGTGTGATGGCCTCAAGAATCCTCTTTAGGGGTTTTGTTCCTTTCTTTTTGTGTTTCCCTTTAATTAAAAAAAAAAAATTACTCAGTGATTACTAGCTGGGTTCATATCCCAGCACCCACATGGCAGCTCACAACTGTCTTTAACTCCAGCTTCTTTTTTTGACCTCTACAGGCAATGTGTGCCTGGTGGTGCACACACACAGGCAACCATTCATACACATAAAAAAAAAAGTAAGTAAAAATCTCAAAAATTAATTAAACTAAGTTTATTAATTTATCTATGTGTGTCCACATGGCATGGGTGTGGTCGCCAGAGGAACACAATTTGTGGGTGGTTTCTCTTCTTCCACCGTATTCTGGGTATTAAACTCAGGTTGACATGCTTGGTATCCAGCATCTCTACCCACTGAGCATCTTGCTTCCCTGTTTCTTCTTCCTTATGCTGTTTGTTCTTTAATCATCTTTTTCTCTTCTGGCTATCCACTGAGCATTATTCTTATTATGGACCCATAGCACTAGACTCTGCCCTGTATTTAAAATGCAGTCATTCTTTTCTAATGCTCCAGAGCATAGGCCATTAGCACAAGCTCTACAGCTCAGCGCTGGTTTTCTCCGCTGCTTCCTTCTTTGTCTCATCAAATCCCATTTAACATTTATGAGCTTCTTTTTTTGTTTTTGTTTTTTTAATTTATTATATGTAAGTACACTGTAGCTGTCTTCAGACACTCCAGAAGAGGGCATCAGACCTCATTATGGATGGTTGTGAGCCATCATGTGGTTGCTGGGATTTGAACTCACCACCTTCGGAAGAGCAGTTGGTGCTCTTAAAGTCGGAGCCATCTCTCCAAGCCCCATTTATGAGCTTCTTAAGGAAGGTGCTCATCAAGCTTCAGTACTGGTTAGGGCAGGGTGGTCCATGGGTTTTAAATGCTGGATACTTGCTTCATGTGAGCAAAGTAATTCTTAGCAAGGAGTCTTTGAGGCGAAGGGCAACCCTCTACTTAGTATTGGTCCCCTGACATTGCCTTTCCACACTCTTTCTCTGTCAACATTCTCCTCCAATCTAAAGTCTCCACATGAGAGAATCTATGGGAAGAAGGACATGTAAGGTTTCCTAAATGCCTCAGCGTGCGTGGCCTGAACTCAGATCTCTAAGATGATGTCATGGCACTTCTGCTTGGCGCTACGCTGGAACCTGAGGAGCACTGAAGGGACAAACATTACTGGAGTTTGCTCATTTCCAGTAGGTGTTCTTGCCAGAGAGAACCAGGCACAGTCTTAAGTAGTCAAGTAAGTTTCAGGAGAGGAAAATGAAGTAAGTGTGTCTGCTGTGATCATCCAGGCTAATGCTAAGGTGAGTCAAGGTACTGTGGGACAAAAATGTATACCTGGGTCGGAAGGAAATCACACAGAACTCATCCACAAGGCATTCTGAGAACTCAAGAGGGGGTTGAAGTCACTTACACAAGAATGAGGAAAGAAGAGAGCAGATGAGAGAACCCGCTGAACTTGAAATTCCCATTAGATCCACTATTGGAACTTGCTACTATATTTAGCCTGGAAAAAAATGTCTATGAAACTCAGTGAGAACTAGAATGTACCTCAGGTGTTGGCACTTGGGAGGCACGGACGGGAGATTCGGCAGTTCTAGTCATCTTCAGCTACACAGTGAGTTCAAGTTTTGCCTTCACTACAGGAGACCTTGTCTCAAAATAAACCAAGCCATATTTTTAACATGAATAACTAATCATGCCACTATACTCTAAAACTGGAGTGGTTTATTAATCTATTTACTTAAGCTATTTATCTGAGCTGAGGAAAAAGCTCTAAAAAACAATCAGGCATGCTGGCATGTCCCTACTTACTCGTAGTTAGACGCTTAGGATGATGAGGTGAGAGGATTACCATGAGTTCCAGGTCAACATGGACTACAGAAGGATAGTGAGATGAGTCATTGGGTACAGGTGCTTGTGACAAAAACATGATCACCTGAGTTTGATCCCAGGAACTCATGTAAATATGGAAGGAGAAAACCAACTCCACAAAGTTGTCCTCTGAACCATATGTTCACTGTGACAAACATGCCACTATACATACATCTTAATGCACACACACGCGCGCACACACACACACACACACACACACACACACACACACTCTTTCACAAAATGATGATGATGATATTGATAATTGATGATGGTTGATGATTAATGATAATGATGATGATAATGTCTAATGATGGTTGATGATAATTGATAATTGATAGTTGGTGATGATTGATGATGATTGATCATTAATGATTGATGATAATTGATGATAGTTGACGATGATTGATGATGTCAAGTAGAAACTTCTGGTTTCTTTGGAAAGTCAGTTATGTCAGACAATGTTTTGCTGGGGCACAACAGTGAAAGGATGTTTTGCTGAAGCAAACAAAGGTGAAAGGATGCATGATATTTAGAAGGAATATAAATAATGACTCAACAGATAGTGGGAGCTCGAGCATTGGTTCACTTTGCTCCTCCTTGTTATTTTTTGTTGACAACGTGCATGTATTGGTTTGTCTTACATTGCATTGCTGAGCTTCACTTGTGGTGACTCCTAGAGAGAAACTTGCCAAAGAACGTATTGTGAGGTTACTGCGGCTTCTTGCTGCTTCTGTGGAGTAGGGCCAAGCCTGGAGATTCTTTTGTTTTGTTTTGTTTTTGCCAGACAGGGTTTCTCTGTGTAGCCCTGGCTGTCCTGGAACTCACTCTGTAGACCAGGCTGGCCTCGAACTCAGAAAACTGCCTGCCTCTGCTTCCCAAGTGCTGGGATTAAAGGCCTGCGCCATCACAGCCCGGCTTCGAGGTTTCTTCTGGATTGATCTGCTGTTGCTGATTTTTGTGTGGTGTTTGCTGAATGGACTGGACTGAGAATAACAAAGATTGGAGTCGCCCCAAAGAACAAAACAGGTCCACTTCCCCTGTATCCTAATAACCTTTCTTTCCCACCACCTCTGGTAGGTGGTGACCTAGAGGGGAAGTTGAGCCCTTATTAAAGTAGATTGAAAAAATTTATGCCTACAATGATGGTTGATGACTTCTGATGGTTGATTGTAAGGGGAGGTTCTGATACTAAGGTCTAGTTTCCTAATTGGTTCTTGACTTGTCAATAAAGAAGGCCAGGTACAGGTGGGACTTTCAGGTCCCGAGAGGAAAAGAAAAGGAGAGAAGGGGCTTTTCTGCCATGCCTTGGAGGGAAAGGGACATAGCAATCATGTAAGGCCTTAGGGAGAACTAGTGCCTGAGGCCTCAACTAATGACAGGTGGCCAAGGATGTAGTGGAGAAACATTGGTAAGGACATTCTTTTCCAGGCAGGAGATAACTGCGCCCAACAATTATGCCTAGCAGGCAAGTAAGGTAACAAGTCTGAGTGTGTGTCTTTTTTTTTTTAAATATTTATTTATTATTATACATAAGTACACTGTAACTGTCTTGCCAGTAACAGACACGTGCCAGAAGAGGGCATCAGATCTCATTATGGGTGGTTGTGAGCCACCATGTGATTGCTGGGGTTTGAACTCAGGACCTTTGGAAGACCAGTCAGTGCTCTTAACCACTGAGCCATCTCTCCAGCCCCCTGAGTGTGTGTCTTTTATCCGTGAATCCAAGGGTCTCGGGAGTGGGCTAGTAGTGAGACACTTTTAGAGCTAAGGCTTGTGGAAAGAGAAGCCAGGTCAGGGCTGGCAGAGGCCAATCCAGGAGCTGAGCAGAGTGGAACGAAGAGGAGCTGGGAGGGGCTGGTAGTCTGGTCGAGGTTCTGGGCAAAGGTGGTAGTGATTTTCAAAATTACAGATAACAATTGATGATGATGATGATAATGATGATAATGATGATGATGATTGATGATGGTTGTTGATGATGATAATTGATGGTGATGATTGATGATGGTTAATGATAGTGATGATGATGATGATGACTGATGATGATGAAGAATAACCCAACTGGGTATGGTAGCACATCTTTTTTTTCCCAAAGGTTTATTTATTATTATATATAAGTACACTGTAGCTAACTTTAGACACACCAGAAGAGAGATCTTAGTATGGGTGGTTGTGAGCCACCATGTGGTTGCTGGGATTTGGAACCTTTGGAAGAGCAGTCAGTGCTCTTACCTGCTGAGACATCTCTCCAGCCCCGGTAGCACATCTTTTTAATTCAGCACTTGGGAGATACAGGATTGGGAATTTAGTGATTCCTCTTGAGCTCATAGTGAGATTTTTTTTTGAGACAGGGTTTCTCTGTGTAACCCTGGCTGTCCTGGAACTCACTGTGTAGACCAGGCTGGCCTTGAACTCAGAAATCCACCTGCCTCTGCCCTCCAAGTGCTGGGATTAAAGGCATGTGCCACCACTGCCCGGTTGCTCATAGTGAGTTTAAGGCCTGGATGAGGAAAATAAAAATCATGTCTTAAAAATACCAAACCAAACAATAAAAACAATAACAAAACAACAAACCTAACCAAACCAGCCAAACAAGCAACCAAATCTGAAAAGATAAAACCAAAACCAACTGAGCATGCACTGCGTGATGGCGCTTGTCTAGAGTTCTCTAGAGTTCTAGAATTTGGGAGGCTGAGGGAAAAAGGAGAAGAAGGAGGAGGAGGGAAAGGAGGAGAAGGAAGAGGAAGAGTAGTAGTAGTAGTAGTAGTAAGAGTTCAAAGCTAATCTGGGCTATAAAGAAATAACTCTGTCCCATAAACAAAGAAATACAGTAGCTCATACCTGTAACATTAGCTATATAGCAAGCTCACCACCAGCCTGGGATATATGACTTCCGTTTCAAAAAAACCAAGGAAAAGAAAAGCAGAAATAAAAGAGAATGAAGGAAGAAAGAGAAAAAGAAAGGAAAGAAAGAGGCTCAGATAAAAATAAACTGGCCAAACAAGTAAACAGTGCAACGAGGCTTTTAGTAGATATTTCTGTGAATGCAGATATAAAGCCAACTAAAATGGTGTATTGGTGACTAGGGTGGCTGATACACTTTGTGTTATAGACACTATGTATAATACTGAAACACAAACCGTAGTGCTACAGCCAGGGTACTATGGTTAAGTAGAAGTGTTTAGTAGCTGAACCAAAGCTTATCAATAAATAAGGTCCTGTGCTTCTGATGTTTAATTAGGACTCATCCTGTGATAGAGAAACAAGTCAAGAGAAAATAATTGACTTCTGAATGTGGGCAAACACACTTATATGTGTACACACGTACACACACACACACACACACACACACTCACAAAAATCCACCTGCCGCTGTCTCCAGAGTGCTGGGATCCCACTATACCCTGCTGTGTGTGTGTGTGTGTGTGTGTGTGTGTGTGTGTGTGTGTGTGTGTGTGTGTTAAAGGTCTCATGTAGCTCGGACTGGTCTTAAACTTGATATACAGTTGAAAATGACACTTTATTTCACTTCTCAATGGCAGTGATTATACTCAATAATCTCCACATCTGACTTATTTGTGTGTGTGTGTGTGTGTGTGTGTGTGTGTGTGTGTGTATAAGGTTTTATTACATTGTGGAAAATCTAAAGATATATAAGATAAGGAAACTTAAACTTAACTTCTGACACAAAATGTGACAGTTGTAGGCTTACAAAATATATTTGCTGAATGAGCCATTTTCCATTTTGATTTTCCTTTTCATTTTGATTTCAGAGACTGGCAAATTCCCATGTCAAACTTGACTGTCCTCTGCAATTCTAGGATTTCTTTTCTTTTCTTTTTTTAAAGATTTATTTATTATTATACATAAGTACACTGTAGCTGTCTTCAGACGTGCAAGGAGAGGGCATCAGATCTCATTTCGGGTGGTTGTGAGCCACCATGTAGTTGCTGGGATTTGAACTCTGGACCTTCAGAAGAGCAGCCAGTGGTCTTAACCGCTGAGGCATCTAGGATTACCAGCCCCATTTCTAGGATTTCTTTACTTAGATCACAGACTCTACTCAACAAAAATCCACTTCCATTTTTCATCTGCCCTGTTCAGGCCAGTACAGATTTTAAAAAAAATAATCTATTATCTCTTTAGAAGTATAAAATATGTGTAATAAAATGAATCTTTTGGATTGGCAGATGTAGTTCACCATGTACCATGCACAAAGCCACAGCAGCACACAAACTAGGTGTGAGGGTGCACACTCTTTATTTTCGAACTCAGGAGGTAGGGACAAAAGGATCAGAAGTTCAAGGTCATCTTTCAGTTACAAAGAGAATTAGAGGACAGCATTGGCGATGTGAGATCCTTAGAGACAGAGGGAGAGAGAGAGAAAGAGAGAGAGAGA
>NW_022196909.1:19418022-19424594 GCF_008632895.1 Mastomys coucha
GAGAGAGAGAGAGAGAGAGAGAGGGAGAGAGAGATTTTCTTCTTTGAATGTAAACTCTAAGCCAAATACTTTAATTATTTATATACAGAGCTATAAAACATTGTGTTTACATGTGCATGCATGCACATCCCATCACACCCAGTGTATGTGGTGCTGTACATATGGAACCCAGGGTCCCATATATGCTGTACAACACCCTACCAAAGAAGCTGTATCCCTACTCCCAACATTAAATGTTCACTTATACCATTTACAATGAAAGTCAGAATATGGTAGCCTTGCCAGGCCTGGATCTTGCTATGTAAACCTTATTTGCCCTGAACTTGTGGCCTATGCTCAAACAAAAAGCTCTGTGTCAACCTAGAACTCACAAAACCACAACCACTGTGAGTTATGAGTAAATTTCAAAAGAAATTAAACTTAGTTATTCAAAAATTAAGAAGTCATATCTTTGTAAAATCTCCATTGCAGACCTTCTCTCTCTCCATGAGAACCAAATAAGCCTATTAAAAATGGAGTACAGAGCTAAATAAAGAATTCTCAACTAAGGAATACTGAATGGCTGAGAAGCACCTAAAGAAATGTTCAACATCCTTAGTCATCAGGGAAATGCAAATCAAAACATCTCTGAGATTCTACCTTAGTCAGATTGGCTAAGATAAAAAGCTCAGGTGACAGCAGATGCTGTTAAGGATGTGAAGAAAGAGAAACACTCCTTCATTGCTGGTGGGATTGCAAGCTGGTACAACCACTCTGGAAATCAGTTTGGTGGTTCCTCAGAAAATTGGACATAGTACTACTTGAGGACCCAGCTATACCACTCCTGGGCATATACCCAGAACATGCTCTAACATGTAATAAGGACACATTCTTCACTATGTTCATAGCAGCCTTATTTATAATAGCCAGAAGCTGAAAGGAACCCAGATGTCCTTCAGTAGAGGATGGATACAGAAAATGTGCTACATTTACACAATGGAGTACTACTCAACTATTAAAAACAATAACCTCTTGAAATTCTTAGGCAAATGGATGTAACTAGAAAATATCATCCTGAGTGAGGTAACCCAATCACAAAAGAATACACATGGCATGCACTCACTGATATGTGGATATTAGCTCAAAAGCTCGGAATATCCAAGTTATAATTCAACAGACCACATGAAGCTCAAGAAGAAGGAAGACTTAGTGTGGATACTTGAGTCCTACTTAGAAGGGGGAACAAAATACCCATGGGAGGAGATACAGAGACAAAGTGTAGAACAGAGACTGAAGGAAAGGCCATTCAGGGACTGCCCAACCTGGGGATCCATCCCATATACAATCACCAAACCCAGACACTATTGTGGATGCCAAGTGCTTGCTGACAGAAGCCTGATATAGCTGTCTCCTGAGAGGCTCTGCCAGTGCCTGACAAATAAAGAGGTAGATACTCTCAGCCAACCATTGGACTGAGCACAGAGTCCCCAATGAAGGAGCTAGAGAAAGGACTCAAGGAGCTGAAGTTGTTTGCAGCCCCATAGGAGGAACAACATGAACCCACCCATAACCCCAGAGCTCCCAGGACTAAATCACCAACCAAAGAGTACACATGGAGAGACCCCTGGCTCCAGCCGCATATGTAGCAGAGGATGGCCTTGTGGGATATCATTGGGAGGAGAGGCCCTTGGTCCTGTGAAGGCTCTATGCCCCAGTGTAGGGGAATGCCAGGGCGGGAAGGTGAAAGTGGGTGGGTGGGTGGGGGGAACACCCTCATAGAAGCAGGAGGAGGGAGGATGGAATAGGGGGTTTTCGGAGGGGAAACCAGAAAAAGAGATAACATTTGAAATGTAAATAAAGAAAAATAAAACTTTACCTAATAAAAAAAGAAAACTTTAAAAATAGGAACTGTAATAGATGCTCCAAGGCAGCTTATCTCTGGCCCCAGGCATGTAGCAGGCTGACTAGCCAGCTTTCTATTTTTTTTTTTTTTCAAGACAGGGTTTCTCTATGTAGCCCTAGCTGTTTTGGAACTCACTCTGTAGACCAGGCTGGCTTTGAATGCAGAAATCCACCTGCCTCTGCCTCCCAAGTGCTGGGATTAAAGGCATGAGCCACCACTGCCCGACCCTAGACAGCTTTCTTTTTTCTTTTTTCTCCTTTTTCTTTTCCCTAGCCAGCTTTCTTAACATTGCTGTGGCTAGAGCCCAGATTCTCTTAGCTTTGCTTTTTCCTGCATTTGTTTTGTTGCCTGTGAACTAATCTAATCTGTAACAAGAGTCTTTGAGCAGGAAAGTAAACATTGCATTGTTCTGTGGTAGAAGGGTTTTGTAAGCATTGTGAAATTTCATTGTTTCCTTGAGGACTGAATTGAAGCTTTGTCTCAAACAACCCTGGAAAATGGTGGCAAGTTCAGATAAAGGGACTGAAGAAAGACACGTGGGACTTTTCTAAATCTGGTTGGTGTCCTTGTCCTTCTGGGTACAGGATTTGTTTATCATTGCAAAGGCTCTAAGACTGTAAAATACAGCTCTTTGCTCTCAGTTGCTGGCGCCTTTCACTTCTAAGTGGTCTAAGGGCTCTCATGGAACTATGTGAGTATAGAGATCCGTTCTCTCATGAGACATAGCTAAAGAAAACAATGCCAGGCCTTTATTTGAGCAGCAGAAAAAGGTAAAGCAGGGACAAGAGGAATAAAGTACGTAACACTAAGTAACACAGTGTTCTACTGCCTTTATTTGAACTTGGAGAACTATCCCTGGATTCATCAGTAACTGAGCATTGATACTACAATTTTCTTTTCTCCAGAAATGAGAACTATAATGGAAGGAATTTCTTCCTCAATTTTAACAAATGTGTTAACATATTTATATAGATATCATGTGCTTGGGCCTCATAAAAAAATAATGGGTGAATGAAGAATGACTCTCAGGTTTCATCTCACAGCCATCAGAATGGCTAAGATCAAAAACTCAAGTATAGCTGATGCTGGAGAGAGTGTGGGAGCGAAAATTTGTACAACTACTCTGGAAATCAATTTGGTGGTTTCTCAGAAAATTAGGAATAATTCTACCTCAAGACCCAGCTATGCCAGTTCTGGGCATATATCCAAAATATGCTGTACCATACCACAAGGACAATTGCTCAGTTATGTTCATAGTAGCTTAATTTGTAATAGCCAGAAACTAGAAATTATCTAGACGTCTCTCAACTGAAGAGTGGATAAAGGAAATGTGGTTCATTTATACAATGAGATACTACTCAGCTATTAAAAACAAGGACATCAAGAATTTTGCAGGCAGGCCGAGCAGTGGTGGCACATGCCTTTAATCCCGGCACTTGGGAGGCAGAGGCAGAGGGAGAGGCAGAGGCAGGTGGATTTCTGAGTTCAAGGCCAGCCTGGTCTACAGAGCGAGTTCCAGGACAGCAGCCAGGGCTACACAGAGAAACCCTGTCTCGAAGAAAAGAGAGAGAGAGAGAGAAGAGAGAGAAGGAAAGAGAGAGAGAGAGAGAGAGAGAGAGAGAGAGAGAGAGAGAGAGAGAGAGAGAGAGAGAGAGAGAGAGAGAATTTTGCAGGGAAAAGGACATACATGGTATGTACTCACTTAAAGTAGATATTAGCCATAAAGTACAGGATATTCTAAAGTAAACACTATATTCTACAGACCCAAAGAAGCTAAACAAGAAGGAAGACCCCGAGGAAGAATGCCTGAATCTCACACAGAAAGGGAAATAAAATAAATATTGGAGGTGGGTGGAGGGAGGGAACTGGGTAGGAGAGGGAATGGGAATAGGGTAGGATGGGTGAGAGGGGTATCGAGTATAGGGAGAGCCAGAAGAGTGAATGGAAATTCATGGCAAATGTGGGGCATATTTCTAGGATGTGCTAGAGACCTAGGGTGGGAGAGATTCCAGAACTCAGAAATCCGCCTGCCTCTGCCTCCCAAGTGCTGGGATTAAAGGTATGCGCCACCACCACCCGGCTCCAGAGACTCTAAAAGGTGACTCTAGCTGAGACTCCTAGCCGTGGGGGATATGGAGGCTTTAGCTAAGCAGTGTTCCCAGTGAAGGAATAAGGACAACCAAACGTTTAGCCCAAAATTTGTCCTGCCCACAAGAAGTGCAGGGACAAAGACGAAGCAGAGACTGTGGAATGGCTGGCCACGCTGAGACCCATCCCATGGACAAGACCCAATCCCTGACACTAGTAATGATGCTCTGTTATGCTTGCAGACAGGAGCCTAGCATAATTGTCCTCTGAGAGGCTCCACCCAGCACCTGAGTGAAACAGATATAGGGACCCATAGTTAAACATCAGGTAGAGCTTGGAGAGTCTTGAGAAAAAGAGGGGAGAATAGAACCAATCTAGACTGATGGGTCAAGAAGACCTACAGAGTCAACTAAACTGGACCCATGGGGGCTAACAGAGACTGAACCACCAACCAACGAGTATGCAGAGGCTGGACGTAGGCACCCTACACGTTCGTAGCAGGTGGGCAGCTTGGTCTTTGGAGCAGAGGCTGTCTCTGACCCAGTTCCCTCCCATTGAATCCCCTTCCCTTTCCTGGACTGCCCGGTTGGGCCTCAGTGGAGAGGTGGTGCTTAGTTATGCTTGGACTGGATGTCCCAGGGTGGGGTAGTAACCAAGTGAGGGTTTTCCTTTTCTCTGAGGTGAAGGGGAGATGGTAGTGGGGGGTGGGACTGGGTGTAGAAGAGAGAGGGATGGCTGCTACCGGCATGTAAAGTGAATAAATAAATTAATGAAAAATAAAAACAAAACCCGAATATTCATGACCAGACTTGGCCGCACACTGTATGGGCAGCATAATCACAAACAGTGAGCCCCTGTCGAAATATTTACTACAACATCCAACACTATGGTAGGTTGACATATTCACAAGGAAAGTCTCATGCATTATGAGTATTATAGGAATATATGTCCAAACTACATTAGAAAAAAAACAAATAGGTAGATAAATAAATGTTTACACAGACAGACAACAGACAGACAATGAACTGTTAATATACATGGTTTCAGGTGCAATAATTTTTTTTTTTTTTTTTAGCTGCATAGATGGCCATGAGTCATCATGTGTGTGGCTGCTGGGAATTAACTCAGGACCTCTGCTGGCCCGCTTGCTTGCTTGCTCAGACCCACTCACTCTGGCATAATTCACCGTACCTGTCTTCAGACGGACCAGAAGAGGGCGTCAGATCTCATTGCGGGTGGTTGTGAGCCACCATGTGGTTGCTGGGATCTGAAATCAGGACCTTCGGAAAAGCAGTCAGTGCTTTTACTCACTGAGCCATCTCGCCAGCCCCAGGTACAATAATTTTTAAGAATAGAAATTTGGGGCTAGAGAGAGGGCTCAAGGGGTAAGAGCATAGACTGCTCTTCCAAAGGTTCTGAGTTCAGATCCCAGGAACCACATGGTGGCTCACAACCACCCGTAATGAGATCTGATGCCCTCTTCTGGTGCGTCTGAAGACAGCTACCGTGTATAGTGTACTTACTTATAATATAATAAATAAATAAATCTTTGGGCTGGAGTGAGCAGGGTTGACTGGAGCAAGCAGAGGTCCTAAAAGTCAATGTCCAACAACCAGATGAAGGCTCACAACTATCTGCACAGCTACAGTGTGTACTCATATACATAAAATAAATAAATACATCTTAAAAAAAGAACAGAAATTTGAAATATTCCTATTTTCCTTATTTCCAGATAAACATTAGTATGCATTTTTTGTTTGTTCTGGGACAAGTTTTTCATAGTTCAGGGTAGCCTCAAACTCACTATGGAGTTGAGGGTGACCTTGAACCTGGGATAGTGTTGTCTCTACCTCCCAAACGTTAGGATTGGAGGCATGTGCTACCACACCTTATCTTATTAATCAATGTGTTTTTTTTTAGTTTAGTTTTTGAGTCTATAATAAATTTTCATGGTACAAAATTAGACAATTATGAATGAGGCAAGATCTCACTCTACCTTCTTGGTTATTCACATACATTATGGTAACTAACGTTGGAAACGTGTTATTGGGGAGCTGGTCTTTGTATGTAATTGAAACTTTTGTATATCAGAACTATGAAAATGAGGACTACTTTTGTGGTGGGCAATTGTATTTTCCAGAAGTAGAACAATAATTGCTAACTTAGGCTTTTCTGGAATCTTGTCTCTCCCATATCAATATGACCCAGGGCCTAATTTCTCTCTTCCAGAATCTGGGCAGGTTTGTAAGTAACTCTGGTAACTAGTGGAAGGCAGAAAATGTGACCCCATGATCTCTACAGACATGATTTCACACACACACACACACACACACACACACACACACACACACGCACACGCACACGCACACGCACACGCACACGCACACGCACACGCACACGCACACGCATGCATGCACACACACACATATGCACTAGTTTTTAAAGACAGGTTTCTCTGTCTTGCTGTCTGCATTCTTAGAACTTGTAGACCAGGCTAGCTTCAACCTTAGACATCCACTTGTTTCTACCACCCTAATGCTGGGATTAAAGATATGCACTATTACTGTCCAGCACCATATATATATATATATATATATATATA
>NW_022196909.1:19424604-19426511 GCF_008632895.1 Mastomys coucha
TATATATATGTATATATATAATTTTTTTTGAGACAGGGTTTGATGTAGCCCAGGTGGCCTCAAAGTCACCATGCGGTCAAAGCTAGCATTGAATTCCTGATCTTCTTGCCTCCAAACCCTTAGCTCTGGGATTATGGGCCAGTGTCACCATGCTTATTTTTTCTTCTTTTTTCTTTTTTCTCTTCTTCCTCCTCCCCCTTTTCCTCCTCCCCTTCCTCCTCTTCCTCCTCCTTCTTTTGTTCCTGGTTACATATTTCAGCTTAGTCTTGTACTCACTATGCAGCACAAGCTGGCACAAAATTTAAGGTAGTATTCCCCTGTCTCAGCCCCCTGAGTACTGAAATTACAGGCAGTACCACCAATCCTGGCTGATTTTTCTTGATGTGAATAAAATGCAGCAAATATCTTCAAACACACGTGTCCGTAAACTCTTGTGAATTTATGTGCTCAAGAGATTACAAACCTAGAGCAAACATGCAAGCTTCAAATACAGTACTTTCTCCTACCCCACCACTTGTCAAATGAATGTCTTAAGTTTTCAGGCCACATTTGCTGACCTATTCTGTTAGTGAAGTAAAAGTTACAAGTGTTGTTCATGCTATCAAGACAAAAGGCGTTGGTTTTATTATAATTATTATAACCAAGTGAAGAACATTAAAAATGTATGCATTTTAATTTCATTGTATGAGTATTTTGCCTGCATGCATGTATGTGCACCACATGTCTGCAGTGCCCATGGAGACCAGTAGAGGGCATCAGATCCCATAAAACTGAGTTACAGATAGTTTGAGCCTTTGCATGGGAGCTGTGAAAAGAACCTTTACAAGAGCCTCAGGTACTCTTAACCCCCTAGCCTTCTCTCTGTGTTTGTCACCAAATAAAGACTATGATTTTAATTTGTAAAAGGAGAAAAATTATTTTTTGCAGAAAGATGTTCAGATTCCTATGAACAAGAGACAGAGTAGCTCTATATTCTATTCTTTACTCTGTATTTCTGAAAATGCAGCAGAATAACAAAGAACACGTGGGCACCAGGGGAAGATTTTTAAGAAAACAAAATTTTGGGGATTAAGTATGGGGTCAATCAATATCCATTCGTGTTTCACTGTAGTCAGTGTAGTCACATTTACCAAAAGGACACACAACTGTAGGCAAGGTTAAATGATATTTGCTATTGTTGATTGAAGACAAGAAGGCAGCTCATTTGGCACTTTAGATTGTTGTTAAAGAGAACATTACTGGGTTGGTAGGATGGCACAGTGTATAAAGGCATTGTCAAGTCTGATGACCTGAGTTCAACCCCTGGAACCTGAGTAGTTGAAGGAGAGAAGCAATTACCACAATTGTTCTCTGATCTTCACACACTCACTGTGGCATGTGTGTGCTTATAGACAGGCACACATATACTAAATATAATGATAACATTAATAATGCTAATAACTATACTAAAATCACTACCACACATTTGAAATATGGAGACAGAAGAATTAAAATTTCAAGGTTGGAGCTGGGTAGGGTAGAGCATGCCTTTTGTCCCAGCACTTGGGAAGCAGAGGCAGGCGTCTATCTGAGTGCGAGGCTGGGCTAGTCTACAAAATGAGTTTCAGGACAGTGAGGTCTGCACAGAGAAACCCTGTCTTGAAAAACCAAGAAAAAAAAAAATTCAAGGTTAGACTGGGCATGGTGGTGCATGCCTCTGATCCCAACATTTGAAAGAAAGAGGCAGGTGGAGCTCTCTGAGTATGAGGTCAGTGTGGTCTACATGGTGAGTTCCAGACCAGTCAGGGCTACATAGTAAGGCCTTATTTCTTTGTTCTCAAACAAAGAAACAAGGAAGAGAAAGAAGAAGAAGAAGAAGAAGAAGAAGAAGAAGAAGAAGAAGAAGAAGAAGAAGAGGAAGAGGAAGA
>NW_022196909.1:19426641-19432638 GCF_008632895.1 Mastomys coucha
GAAGAAGAAGAAGAAGAAGAAGAAGAAGAAGAAGTAGAAGAAGAAGAAGAAGAAGAAGAAGAAGAAGACAACAAGGACGGAAGAAGACAACAAGGACGATGATGACAGTGAGGGTGGTAGTGGTGGTGGAGGAGACATGGCTCAGAGGTTAAGAGATGGCTCTTCCAGAGGTCCTCAGTTCACTTCCCAGCAACCACATGGTGGCTCACAACAGTCAGGTAATAAGATCTGGTGGGTGCCCTCTTCTGACACACAAGTGTGCATGCAGGCATAGCACTACCTTATAAATAAATCTTAAAAACAATATGGAAGAGGCAGAAAGAGCAGAGTTCAAAGTTATCCTCAACTACAATAGAGACTTGAAGGCTAACCTAGGCATAGAAAATTCTGTCTGTGGGGTGGAGAATGGTGTAGAGAAACCAGAGTCGATATTTCCAAAATGACCAAATCCTGTAGCTTGCAGATTTTAAATTCTTTGTTGTAACTTCACATGAACTTTGTCTAGGTGATAGACCCGTGGAGATTCTGTTTCATATTTTCTTCACAAGGTGCTACACTTGCAAGTATCTTAGTTCTTTATGGTGCTTGGTTTCTGTCTCAATAGACCTGATAAGGCAGTATTTTAGTTAATATGTAGTAAAATTCTGAGTTCTTTAACAAACTTCCTTGTCTTCAACTTGCCCTCAGAGAACATGTCTAGTTGTTTTCAGCTTCTTTTGCTCTTTCAAAAAGAAAGAAAGGAAGAAATAAAGAAAGAAAGAAAGAAAGAAAGAAAAGAAGAAAAAAAGGAAGAAAAGTAGTGTTTGGTTTCAAAGCATTCCTATTTTTTTTCTCTAGCTCATTGCTTACTCTTAAGGCTTCCAAGTTTTTAAAAATAGTTATGAGATACGGTTTGCTAAGCATGCCTAGTCAAAACCCTATTTCCTGCATAGCTCAGTCAACCTCAAAGAAGTGTGGTGGCTGACCGACCTAAGTGTTCTGCGTCAGGATTGTGTGGCCTCGCTCGCTGGAAAGCCATCTAAGTTTCTACTGTTTATTTTGCGTGTGGAGAGCTCTTCCATGATCTAACCTTTAGCCGGGGAATGTCTTCTGTTCTGGGAGCAAAAGGAAGCTAAAGTATAAAATAGCCTGGCTGTGGTGTTCCAGGCTATCTTAGATCTAAAGGTCTAACCTAACCGGCTGCAATATTCTTTTAAGAGAGAATGATATTCTAAGATTGCAGGAGAAACAGAAAGCCCAGTAGTCACACTTGCGACTGAAGTATGAAGCCTAAAGAATTCTTAAAGCAAGATGGAGATATGAGGACACCAGCTGTGTAGGAAGCCAGCCCTCCTGAGGGATGAAGAGCACCTACCGTCTCAGCCTGAAACCTGTGAACTTTGTGGTCCTTGGGTGCCTATGGATTTCTGTGGCGCAGGGTACGGTTCTGAGCAGCTGCCTAACGTCCTGTGTAACCAACCTGGTAAGTTTCACCGACTTTTGTCTTTGCAGAGATGAGAACATGAGTCGCCACTTGTAACTGACAGGTTCATTTTCTTTTCATGACAAGGTTGCAAAGAAAGCTGCTTATTGTCCTCCCCCACCAAAATAGGAGAAATATATAGCTTCAAAATACAAGGAAGGACATTTTGTTTAATTGTTATCAAGTTCTAGATTTTTTTTTTGGGGGGGGGGGAGAATGGAAGGCCCTAAATGGAATCAGATTTTACAAACTATAAAATATTCTTCATAATTTACTATAAAATATTAATATTTGTTTAAAATATAAAATAGGCTTTTGGTACACTTTAAACTTTCTATTTCTGGGTTAACAGTGATTGTATTATGGATGGACTGCTGACTAGAAAGCAGGTTCGGAGGCTAGGTACAACATTTTGTGTTAAAAGACAGGATTATTTGTGTTTATTTCTTCCTAAGAATTCATCAGGTTTGACTAATCAGTTTTGACATTAATATTTTTTTCTTTCGTATTGTTGTCCTCTTTGTATGTCTTGTGTGACATTGTCTCCATAGTGACTTGGGTGTGCTTAAGACAACCATTACATTTATTTTAACTTTTATATTTTATATTCCTAAATTAACTTGAAAAACCAAAGGCTGTAGCCAGGAAGGTATGCGTTATTCCTATCTAAGGATTAAATAACGTGTTAGATTGGCTATGTCATTTTGCACCCTTATTATAAAGTAACAAAGTGTCCAACACTACATTCATTCTTAAGCTACCGTATTGGAGGTAGAGTTCTCTGGCAGATTAGAAAAAGGGTGCTACACACATAGGTTTTTTCTTTTTTTAGATTTATTTATTATTTATTTATTATAATAACACTGTAGCTGTCTTCAGACACACCAGAAGAGAATGTCAGATCTCATTACGGGTGGTTGTGAGCCACCATGTGGTTGCTGGGATTTGAACTCATGACCTTCGGAAGAACAATCAGTGCTCTTACCTGCTGAGCCATCTCACCAGCCCCCCACACATAGGTTTTAATATAAGTGAAGCAGTAGGCTGTTGCCCAGGCAAAGTGTAGATAGCAGTCATTTAGGAAGAGTTTACAGAAGTCCTGGCCAAGAGCTCAGTACTTTGGATGCAGGCAGGTTTGCTCTGGCTTTTTGTAGTTAGGCTACAAACTTGCAAAATAAAAGCACTGAAATCAGGTATTGGGAGGGAGGCTGAGGCAGGGGGCCAGGAATGTCATGCCAGCCTAGCCCACAGGAGCTGTATGAGAATATGATCTTCTGCCCTCAAAGAGACCTCTTCACTCACTTCCTGATAAGTCAATGGATATGTGGCCGTAGACTGTATATATATCTATACACACCATACTGTTGATGTGATAAAGAGGAAAGAACGAAGGAAGACTGGTAGTTCCACTGTTAACCTTTGATATTTTTCTCAAACCTATCTTGATATGTATGGTGTGTGTGTGTGTGTGTGTGTGTGTGTGTGTGTGTGTGTGTGTATTCTTTTTTTCTTGAGACAGAGGTTCACTCACTTTGTAGTCAAAGTTGGCCTCAAACTCCTGGCTATCCTCACACTCCAGCCTGCCTAGGATTAGAATTGCAGTAGCAAGCTACTATGGCTGGCTTAAACATATTTATAATTTTCCATACAATCATTTCATTTCACCTCATATGATGGATTTCCCTTTACATCCTGAAGGTCTCTGGAGATAAGCTCTTTAACATATTTAGAGAGCTCTATTAAGATCGTGTCCTACTGCAGGATATACATTTCCTTACTCTTGAAACTGATTTTGACTCTTTTTCAAAACCACAGTCTTCATTTTGTTTCTCTGTTCGCCTTACTGTTGTTCTCTGTGTGTGGGCTCCAGGCCCTCAGGGTTTGGCAGCCCAAATAGACAGTCAGTTCCTTTGTTGAGCTGCCTTCCGTTCACCACCTACAGAGGAGGGCACAGCCCCTGAGGTAGCCATTGCAAGAGACACAGTCTACTGGTTTAACCAGTAAATGTAATAAAGTGTTCTGAGCTGAGCCTCCCACTCAGGTTTGGGAGGGGCAGCAGGAGGTGGCCTGACAAACGAACATAGTGACTGTGAGGCATGAGATACTCGCCTTAGTATTCCCTGCCGTCCCTTTGATGTGGACATTTGCTGTGAAGAACATCTTTGATATCAGGATTTTGATCAGTGGCTGATATTAAGGCAGTTTCTGTTTTTTTTTTTATTTAAACACAAAGCACATTCTTGAATAAAAGGATGTTAGGATTAAGTCAAGCATGGTGATTCACGCTTATAACCCCAGCAGTCAGGAAGCGAACGCAGAATCAGGACAGGTTTGAAGCCAGCCTGGGCTATAGAGTGAGCTCCAGGATAGACTGTTCTACAGAGTAAGACAGACAGGGACCGCAACAAGCCAACCACAGCAAATAATGTTAGAATTGCTGGGGAAAGCACACGCCCGAGTTCTGTGCTTGAGCAGGGAGGATTTGGTGTTGACTGAGAGACTCTATGTGTGAGCTCAATATATAATGGCTTTATGTTTGAATTCTAGACGCCATGTGCTCCAGAAAAAATTAGTGAATCTTCTCAAGACCATTATTATTATGAGATGGTTTATAAAATAGAATCAATCAGTCAATCAGTCAGCCACTCAAACAAACAACCCTCCCCCCAAATTCATAGTCAAAGTAAGTTGTAGAAGTGCATTTTGCTGTAGATCCTCAGGGCACAGCAGAAAGTTAAAGGCTTAAGTTTTATCACAGTTTTCTCAGTTTTAGAAATGATTTAATAACTGAGGACTAAGTTCAGGACTCGGCAGTGCCAGTTCTATTTAGTAGACTTCCTGGAAATCCGTGTAACCCCAACTCTGCAGTGGCTGCAGCTGGAAACTCAACAAGGTCAATGCGATGTGACCAGTGCCCTCGTGAACATTGCAGTATGCTGACGTGTCAATGGTTTGATCACTAGACAGTTAAAAATTACTCACAGATTGTATCGTAGTTTTATAGTTTTGACAAACTAGAGAATAATAATGATATAGTTTAAAATTTACTAACCAGGAACCAACTAAAAGACTATTAGAAAACACAAGTTTCAGAAGGCTGGTTTGTTTAAAAAAATCATGTGCAAGTATCAATACCTTTTTTTGTATGTCAACATAAAACATTCAAAAACAACAAAACCAAGATACCCGGATTGGGGTGTATGCAGGAGAGACTCCTTAGAGGTAGAGTGTGCACTGCCCTTGCAGAGGCCTCAAGCTTGTTTCTTAACCTAGGCTCTATTTAACCCAGCCTAAACCTAGGTTGAGGGGCTCACAACAACCTCTTAGCTCCGGCACCAGGGACATCTGATTCCTCTAGCCTGTGAGCACCTGTACTCCAGTGCATACTAGAATCCTCTCCCCCGACATAATTTAAAATAATAATAAAAAAAATCTTAATAAGATAATGGAGTAATTCCCAAGTTCTGTGCAACAACTAGAAATTTGCATAGGTTGTTTTCATGTAGAAATAGATTGGCCAGTAAAATGGAAAATAATCCAAATCTAAAACTATGTATATAAGGAGTAAGGATAAAGTTGACAATTCATTCTTTGTTGCCTTTTTCCCTATTTATTTATTTATTTATTTATTTATTTATTTATTTATTTATTTACTTTACATCCAAATCACAGCCCCCCCTTTCCTTCCAGTCCCCCCTCCCAAGAGCCTTCCTCCATCCTTCTCCTCTTCACCTCTGAGAAGGGGGAGGTCCCTCCTGGGGAACCAACCCATCCTGGCACCTCAAATCAATGCAGGACTTCCTCCCCAAATGAGGCCAGACAAGACAGCACAATTAGGAAAGCAGGATCCACAGGCAGGCAACAGAATTAGGGTAAGCCCCACTCTAGTTGTTGGGGGACATGCATGAAGACCAAGCTGCGCTTCTGCTGCATATGTGTGTGTGTGTGGGGGGGCAGTCGTTCCACCCCTTGTATGGTTTTGTTTGGTGGTTTAGTCTCTGGGAGTCCCAAGTATCCAGGAGAGTTGATTCTGTTGTTGTTGTTTTTTTAATTGATTTAAGTTTTATTGCATTATGTTGAGAAAAGATACATGATTTCAATTTATCTGAATTTGTTAACATTTAAAAGCACATTTTAAGTAAATAGAATTAAATCACATTCTTGTTTCTCTTTTTACCCCAACTCCTCCCAGAGATCCCCCTTCAATACCTATAATACCTTTTTTTTGTCATATTCTTTAAAATTTATAAAGTATTATAACAATAAAAATGAATATTATAAAAGTTGTTTGATATAAAACAGCAATCAGTTTAACAGTCTTATGTAGATGCTTGTCTACAGCAATACTGAAAATACATATGTTTTTCTCCATATAAATTTTAAGTAACTTCAAATATATTAACTGTATATTTTAAAATAATATATTAAAATACTACTAGTATTTTCTTTTTTTTTTCTATTTTTTTAAAGATTTATTTATTATTATACGTAAGTACACTGTAGCTGACTTCAGACACACCAGAAGAGGGCATCAG
>NW_022196909.1:19432884-19438872 GCF_008632895.1 Mastomys coucha
ATAAATATATAAAGTCTTTTTTTTTGTTTGTTTTGTATTTAGTAGAGCTTAAAATCTTGGCTCTTACTTTGGTACAAGCCCAAAATAAGAATAATTTTTAGACATTGGATTTCATTGTAATAAGGCTGTACTTCATTGACCCTCACATCACCAAAGGATTTTACCTCCACTGTAGCTAAGCTGAGAGTTGACAGTTCTGCTGCACCAAGGAATGAATTGTAGGCACGATTTTTGGATACAGACTTCCTGCTATGCTCAAAGCTAATTGACTTGAGTGAGTGACTCTATTCTCAGCCCACAGAGAACAGGTTACATTCATTTAAGAAATGGTGTAGGTATTAAGATGGTCTATCCATAAAGTCATTCTCCAACTGTTTCAATGAACAATGGTTCTGCTTGGAGGGTGGCACAGACATTAGGTGAGGGTAAGAATTTGGTTCATTAGCTGTGATAATTTGGAAAAGCATTCATCTCAGAGAAAGAGTAACTTTTTCAAACTGATGCAATAGTTACAAACATCAAGCAAAGCATTCAGTTTCATTCTTTGTTGTTCTTTTACAAGCCATCTCCCAATTTAATTGTCTGTGTTTCTTTTGGCTGTATAAATACTTTTGAAATATATAAGCTGTTATGAAAACCATAGGATAGTGTAAAAACATGAAATAATACTACTAATAGAGAGGCTGAGATAGGAAAAGCAAGATTTCAAGACCATTATGTTGTACACAGCAAGACACTGTCACATACAAACAAGCTGAAAGTGTATATGGATTGTACAATATTGGACCCATTTCTCCAACTACCAAATTAGAGAGACCATTGGATGACAGGCAACAAATTTCTAATTCCTCATATTTTTGGATTTCAGTTGATTAGGTTATGTTGGTAATATTAATTTTCATATTAAGAGATATTAAGAAAAAGTAATTGTTACTTCCTGTTGTTTTTGTTGTAAGAGGTGGAATTAGTTGAAAGATTACTTTCTTGCTTCTTCTAGGGTGTAGTTTTGCTCCTTATGTTGGTGTTTTCCATCTATTATCCTTTGTAGGGCTGGATTTGTGGAAAGATATTGTGTAAATTGTGTTTTGTCATGGAATATCTTGTTTTCTCCATCTATGGTAATTGAGAGTTTTGCTGGGTATAGTAGCCTAGGCTGGCATTTGTGTTCTCTTAGGGTTTGTATGACATCTGCCCAGGATCTAGCTTTTGTAGTCTCTAGTGAGAAGTCTGGTGTAATTCTGATAGGTCTGTTTTCATCTGTTACTTTTTCCCTTACTGCTTTTAAAATTCTTTCTTTGTTTAGTGCATTTGGTGTTTTTATTATTATGTGACAGAAAAAATTTCTTTTCTGGTCCAGTCTATTTGGAGTTCTGTAGGCTTCTTGTATGTTCATGGGCATCTCTTTCTTTAGGTCAGGGAAGTTTTCTTCTATAATTTTGATGAAGATATTTACTGGCCCTTTAAGTTGAAAGTCTTCACTCTCTTCTGTATATATTATACTTAGGTTTGGATTTCCTGGATGTTCTAGGTTAGGAGCTTCTTGCTTTTTGCATTTTCTTTCACGGTTGTGTCAATGTTTTCTATGGTATCTTCTGTCCCTTAGATTCTCTCTTCTATCTCTTGCATTCTGTTGGTGATGCTTGCATCTATGACTCCTGATTTCTTTCCTAGGTTTTCTATCTCCAGGGTTGTCTTTCTTTCTGATTTCTTTATTGTTTCTATTTCCATTTTTAGATTCTGGATGGTTTTGTTCATTTCCCTCACCTGTTTGATTGTGTTTTCCTGTACTTCTTTAAGGGATTTTTGTGTTTCCTCTTTAAGAGCTTCTAGCTGTTTAGCTGTGTTCTCCTGTATTTCTTTGAGGGTGCTATTTATGTCTTTCTTAAAGTCCTGTATCGTCATCATGAGAAGTGATTTTAAATCTGAATCTTGCTTTACTGGTGTGATGGTGTGTCCAGGACTTGCTATAGTGGGAGTATTGGGCTCTAATGATGCCAAGTAACTTTTGGTTTGTGTTGCTTATATTATTATGCTTGCCCCGTGCCATCTGGTTAGCTCTAGTGCTACCTGCCCTTGCTAAATCTGACTGGAGCCTGACCTTCTTGTGATCCTGGTTGTGTCAATACTCCTCAGAGTCAAGCTGTCTCTGTGATCCTGTGATTCTGGGATCCTGTGATCCTGGGCCTGTTAGAGCACCTGGGAGTAGATCTTCCTCTGGGTATTGTGGGACTGGCTGCGAAGTTTGTGCCCAAGGTCTGCTCAGTGCACCGACTGGCCCAGACAGACTGGAAGCAACCCGTGCCACTGGGCTGGCGGAGTTCCTGTGGGCCTGGGTCCTGCTGGTCCCAGTTACTCCAGATGTTGTGTCCTCCTCACCTCTGATCCTGGGCCTGTTAGAGTGCCTGGGAGTGGAGCTGCCTCTGGGCATTGTGGGGGCAATTCTGTTGTTCTTATTTGGAGTCCTTATCTGTACCCCACCCTCTGCCCCCGGGGTTCCTCATTCCTTCCTCCAACTCTTCCACGAGACTTCTAGAGCTCTGCCTAATGTTTGGTTATGGGTCTCTGTATCTGTTTTGGTTAGCTAGGCTCCTGTATATAATCTAGGCTGACAGATACAAACATAGCCTGAGGCTCCAGGGTAATAAAGATAGGAAGTCAGGCCAACAAAGTGTCAAAAAAGATCTTTCAGCACATTTCCCTGCAATTTGGAAGTGGTTGCTAGTGCATTTATTTATATCCATCTCCAGGCCAGCAGTGACAAGTATAGCTGCCAATAATGTCTTCACTGGTAGCATTGTTGTGACAAGGCTTTGGCCTACAAAGAGGCATCAAGGTCTCAGTGTGTCCCTGTGAATCCACACCCTGTGCAGTCATGGTAGTAGTTGTTTCTTCCATACATATATAGGCCTCTGTGGAGACATGGTTGACTGGCACATCCACTAAAGCTGAGTGCACAGTGGTGCAGTCTCCTAGGATTGCAGGTGCATAGTCACAAAAGTAAGCCCCAAGAGCATCCTGACAAGTGGCACCGATGGACACCATCAGGATCCACAGTCATCAATTTCCAACTCACAGTTCACACCAGAATACGATTGAGGACAAACACGTGCATCTTCCTATCTCATTGAGGTGTTCACCCTCATTCACACAGGGATCAGAAGTCTGGCAACTCATTCTTTGCTGTTTTTAAGACAAAATCTTTTAAGTAATTGCTTAAATACATATTTCAGAGAGAGAGAAAGAGAGAGAAAGAGAGAGAGAGAGAGAGTGAGACAGACAGACAGACAGACAGACAGAGACAGAGAGAGAGACAGAGACAGAGAGACAGAGAAACAGAGAGAAAGACAGAGAGATAGAGACAGAGAGAGAGTCTCTTTGTGTAGCCCTGGCTGTCCTAGACTTTCCTTTGCACATCAGGCTTTTTTCCCTCAAACTCAGAGATTCCCCCTGCCTCTGCCTCCCAAGTTCTGGGATTATAGCAACATGCTACAATGCCTAGCTTTGTAGATAAAGATTTAAACTAACAC
Organism: Mastomys coucha; assembly: GCF_008632895.1. NCBI lineage: Eukaryota > Metazoa > Chordata > Mammalia > Rodentia > Muridae > Mastomys > Mastomys coucha. The sequence goes on from NW_022196909.1 coordinate 19,436,412, forward strand.
AGCTACACCCCCTTTTTATTTTTTGACATGGGGCATCTATCATATAGGATGGGTTTTGAACTTCCTATGTAGTTGGATGACCTGGAGCACTGAATCCTCTGGATGCCCTGTTAGGCACCAGGCACATAAAAAAAAAAAAAAAAAAAAAAAAAAAAAAAAAAGAAATCCTCCATTACTACCAGGTGCAAATAACTTCTAGGAGTTATAAAAAGGATGTGATTAAAATACAAGTAGTCAAAAACCTAAGCACATTAAAAAACAAAGCAAGCAAAAAAACATGAGTTTGTTTCATTAAAATAGTAGACAAATTTATAAGGGAAAATGTTAAAAAAAAAACCTGAAAACCAAAAATAAAAAAAAAAATCCCATGAGTAGGAATGCCTTGGAAAGCCTACTGTAGTGTGTAGTTTTTGCTGCCCCACTTTAAGCTCTGGGCAAACTGTGCAATCGGCCCCACCCAGGTTCCCTCGGATCCATGGATGAAACACACACACACACACATACACACACACACACACACACACACACACACACACACACTAGCTTATTTTTGATATGTTTTAGCTCAATGGTCAGGCTCTTCTAAGCCTCTCTTGGCTAGCCTGCCCTTCTTTTCACTCCCAGCTCAACACCTCTAATTCTACCCTCAGTTCAGTTGCTTACTTACCTTCTCCTTGTTCAGCCCCCTAAATCTGCCCTCATCTTAATTATGTTTCTAATCTTCCTCCTGCTATCCCCAGCCCAGTCAGAGAAGCAGCGGCAATGGTCACTCTGCCCAAGATCTCATATGAGTGATGGCTCTGTCTCCCTCTGAAGAATGTTGAATACTTTTCTCCTCCCCTGTGTCTACTAGCCTGCCTGTGGGAAAACTGGAAGTCCTGTCTATCCTGCCCAACTCATTGGCTGCTAACATCAGGATTGATCGATCAAGAACCAATTGGGGAAGAGGACCTTCAGTGTTCACACAGATTCCCCATCAAAACATCAGAATCACCCTCCGCAGCCTATAATGGGGCTATAGAAGTGGATTGAGGTTAAGAGCATTTGTTCTTGCAAGGACCTGGGTTCAATTCCCACAAATCCATGGTGGCTCACAACTATCTGTAGTCCTAGATTTAAGTGATCAAACAGGCATGCACATGGTAGACATGCATGAATTCAGGAAAAACTTTCATATTCACATAGTAAGATAAATAAATCTTAAAAAAAAAACACCCTAAAACAAATCCAGACAGTTTAACTATTTAAAACTTCAATTATTCTGTTTATTAGGAAAACAGACAGAAGATGATAAAAAAGATATTGCAAGTGATATATAAAGCTTTGGATTAGTTTTACATTGGATGTACACAAAAGCACTTAAAATAGGAATAGGAATAACCACAAAAAGGACTTCAGGGCTAGTGAGATGGCTAAGTGGTCAAAGATGCTTGCAGCCAAGCCTAGTGACCTGGGTTCAATCCCTGGACCCATATTGTAGAAGGAGAGAACCCACTCTTACAAGTTGCTCCATGACTGCCACATCTGTCCTGTGACATGCTCAAGCCACCTCCCAATAAATGTAATAATTACAAACTGCTAAAATGCATGTGATAACAGTCAACCTCAGGTTAAGCAAAGAACTGAAAAGAAAAAACCAATAAATTATTTCTGCTATTATCTTGGTAAAGATATGAGTATTTATGAAAAAATGTTCATGGTTAACAAAGGTGTGAGTAAGGTGGGATCAGCATTCACTATAGATTAGGAGGTAAATTATAACTTTCTAGAAAAAAATTAATAAATATCAAAGATGATTTTTATAAGCCCTGAACATCAAGAAACTTATTTGAGATTATTGAATAAATAATCAGGAGTCTATGTGACTTTCCTTCCTATGTGAAAGGCTGCAGATAGCAAGCTCACATCAGGTGAGGATAGATACTTAAAAACCTGCACTGAACTGTAATTTTTATTCTAAAAAAAGTTTTTAGAGACAGGGTTTCTTTGGGTAGCCCTTGCTGTCTTGGAACATATCCTGTATACCAGGCTGGTCTCAAACTCAGTGATCCCCTTGACTCTGCTTCCTGAGTGCTAGCACTGAAGTTATGCACCATCATCGCCTGGCTAAAATTCTGAAAAATTTAAATTTATGTGTTCATATTTGGCAGTGCTGTGGTTGAAACTAGAGCCTTGCATATGGCAAGCTAGTGCTGTACCACTGAGTCACGCATCAACTCTACTTTTTAATTGATATGTAAAAATATTAAAAATTGTATTATATAGTATATTATTTGAATTTTCTCAGAATGCTATGAGTTTAATCTTTTTTGATTCTTTTTCCCTTTTTTTGGTGGAGAAGTTCTTCTTTTTTAATTATTTATTTTAATCTTATATGCCTTGGTGTTTTGCCTGCATGTGTATCTGTGTGAGGCTGGAGTTAAAGACAGTGATGAGTTGCCATGTGGTTTCTGGGAATTGA
>NW_022196909.1:19439406-19443233 GCF_008632895.1 Mastomys coucha
CTCTCTCTCTCTCTCTCTCTCTCTCTCTCTCTCTCTGTGTGTGTGTGTGTGTGTGTGTGTGTTTTGAGTCAGAATCTCATTCTCTGGCCTGGAATTTGAATCAATCCTCTTGTCTTAGACACCTGCATGCTGGAATTATAGATCTGAAGCACTCTAAGTGGCTTATGTATCAGGTATTATTCTTCTTATAGATAAAATGAAAAATACTAAGTCAAGATTTCTTTTAAGGAGCAAGTATATGTTAAAATGAGTTTTAATGCAGAGCAGGCTGCTCAGTTCCATTAGTGAGGGAGGAAGTTAAGAATTTGATTAGTTCCAGTTCAGATGCCAGGGTAGAGAAGGCTGTGCCAAGGAGTAGGTGTTGCAACAGTCAAGAGGGTCTGTGATGTGGGACCAGGTTTGTGTGTTGGAGGCAGATAACTGGAGCAACTGGAGCTTTGCAGAGAGAGCTGAAGGCCCAAAGTCTGGAGAAAGGGGTTCTAGGGTGTTCACAAAGAACACAGCTTGCCTGTACCTTCACAATTGGAACACAAGCAGTTTACCAAACCTCTCTGGACCTCAGCTATAAAATAGGGTTAGTAATAGAACATGTTTTGTAGGGTTGTTGAGACAGCTTATTGAAATGTAGAATAAAACAGCTCTAAGATTAGTGCTTTCTAAAAGTAGAAATGAGGGCTGGTGAGATGGCTCAGTGGGTAAGAACACCAAATTGCTCTTCTGAAGGTCCTGAGTTCAAATCCCAGCAACCATATAGTGGCTCACAACCACTCATAATGAGATCTGACGCCCTCTTCTTGTGTGTCTGAAAACAGCTACAGTGTACTTATTTATAATAATAAATAAATCTTTGGGCTGGAGCAGTCAGGGACTGACCGAGCGGGGTCGAGCGGGGTTGAGCAGGGCTGATTGGAGTGAGCAGAGGTCCTAAAAGTCAATTCCAGATGAAGGCTCACAACTATCTGTACAGCTACAGTGTGTACTCATATACATAAAATAAATAAATAAATAAGTAAATAAAAGTAGAAATGATTCGATAAATGTGAGCTCTGATGATTATGAGGGGGACGATGAATGAATAGAAGTAGGGAAATTGCTGACACAATTCACTTCTTCAGAATACCGCAAAAGATCCTTGCTCAAGGCCACTTGGCTACCATTCTGTGCAGCTGACTGAATTTCTTCTCTGCCAATGGCAACACCGGAAAGTAGGCTTACTGTGTTACAGCTTTGTGGCTATCAGGAACCTCCTGTTTCTGTGTTTAACATGGGCACACACTTAGCATCTTCTATTTTGCCTTTATGAGTTAACATAATTTTTGAAGGGATAGGAAAATAATAAATTGCAAATTAGTTATCTTTTACCTGAATTTATATTATTAGGATTTAACCATCCTATAGGAGTCAAACCTTCATTTTGAACAAGTTCAGGGAACAAAAGTCCTATTAGACAGTTAGGACCTGAGTATGCTGGCTCATGCTTATAATCCTAGAACTGTAGAGGTAGAGGCAGAAGATTAGGAGATTAAGATTAGGGAGGCTCACCCACTCCCCCTCTACCAGGGCCAGAACTACTGCACTGCCTAGGCAAAGTTCAGGACTTGATCTCCTGAGTGTCACATGCTCTCCAGGGATTGCCTGGACCAGGGACATTCCTAGATTCTCTAGTGGTAATTTCTCTTATGGTCTGTATGTCATCTGCCCAGGGTCCTCTAGCTTTCATAGTCTCTGGTGAAAAGTCTGGTGTAATTCTGATAGGCCTGCCTTTATATGTTACTTAACCTTTTTCCCTTACTGCTTTTAAAATTCTCTCTTTGTTTTGTGCATTTGGTGTTTTGACTATTACGTGGTGGGAGGAATTTCTTCTCTGGTCCAGTCTATTTGGAGTTTTGTAGACTTCTTGTATGTTCATGGGCATCTCTTTCTGTAGGTCAGGGAAGTTTTCTTCTATAATTTTGCTGAAGATATTTACTGGCCCTTTGAATTGGGAGTCTTCACTCTCTTCTATACCTATTATCCTTAGGTTTGGTCTTCTCATTGTGTCCTAGATTTACTGGATGTTTTTGATTAGGAGCTTTTTGCATTTTGCATTTTCTTTGACTGTTGTGTCAATGTTTTCTATGGTGTCTTCTGCCCCTGAGATCCTCTTTTCTATCTCTTGTACTCTGCTGGCGATGCTTGCATCTATGACTCCTGATTTCTTTCTTAGGTTTTCGACCTCCAGGGTTGTCTCCATTTGTGATTTCTTTATTGTTTCTATTTCCATTTTTACATCCAGGATGGTTTTGTTCATTTTCTTCACCTGTTTGATTGTGTTTTCCTATAGTTCTTTAAGGGATTTTTGTGTTTCCTCTTGAAGGGCTTCTAGCTGTTTACCTGTGTTCTCCTGTATTTCTTTAAGGGAGTTATTTATGTTCTTCTTAAAGTCCTCTATCATCATCATGAGAAGTGATTTCTAGATCTGAATCTTGCTTTTCTGGTGTGATGGTGTGTCCAGGACTTGCTATGGTGGAAGAATTGGGTTCTGATGATGCCAAGTAACCTTGGTTTCTGTTGCTTATGTTCTTATGCTTGCCTCCCACCGTCTGGCTATCTCTAGTACTACCTGCCTTGGTTATATCTGGCTGGAGCCTGTCCTTCCTGTGATCCTGATTGTGTCAGAACTCCTCAGGTCAAGCTCTCTCTGTGATCCTATGATCCTGTGATTCTGTGATCCTGTGATCCTGGACCTGTTAGAGCACCTGGAAGTGGATCTTCCTCTGGGTGTTGTGGGACTGGCTGTGGAGTTTTTGCCCAAGGTCTGCTCAAGGCACAGGCCCAGATAGACTGGAAGGATCTGGAGGAGTTCTTGTGTGCCTGGGTCCCACTGGTCCCAGTTACTCCCGGTGTTGGGACAGATGTTGTGTCCTCCTCACTTCTGATCCTATGATCCTGGTCGAGTTAGAGCACCTGGAAGTGGAGCTTCCTCTGGGTGTTATGGGACTGGCTGTGGAGTTTGCACCCCAGGTCTGCTCAGGGCACTGGCCCAGGCCTTTCCTGGTGTTTTATTGTGTGTATTATTTCAGTTAAAAGCCTTATTTTTTTTGGAGACAGTGTCTCTCTGTCAACCTGGAGTTCATTAAATCAGCTACAGTAGCTGCTCAGTGAATCCTAGGGATGGATCTTCCTGTATCTGCCTTCCCAGTGCTGAGATTAGAGGCTGTTTTATGTGGGTTCTGAGAATTCAACAAAACTCCTCATGGTTTTTTGATTGTTTTCTTTTTCTTTTTCTTTCTTTCTTTTCTTTTTTTTTTTTTGTTTTTGTCTTTGTCTCTGTTTTTTGTTTTTGTTTTTTTTGTTTTGTTTTTGTTTTTGTTTTGTTTTGTTTTGTTTTTTTTTTTTGAGACAGGGTTTCTCCATGTAGCCCCTGGCTGTCCTGGAACTTACTCTGTAGACCAGGCTGGCCTCTAACTCAGAGATCTGCCTGGTTCTGCCTCCCAAGTGCTCGGATTGAAACCTTCTCTTAAAAAAAATTGGTTATTTTAAATTATTTGTACGTGTGTGAATATCTTTGTGTTGGTACCTACATGTGATGCAAGTATCTGTGAAGGCCAGAAGAAGATATTAGATCATGTGAGGATGGAATTATAGGTGTCAGCGAGCAGCCTGATGTGGGTACTGGGAACTAAACTCAAGTCCTCTGTATACATGACTGTCTTAGTCACTGAGCTGCCTCTCTAGCCCCAACAAATACTCCTTCCTTCCTTCCTTCCTTCCTCCCTCCCTCCCTCCCTCCTTCCCTTCCTTCTTTCCTTCCTTCCTTCCTTCCTTCCTTTCTCTCTTTCTTTGTC
>NW_022196909.1:19443344-19479014 GCF_008632895.1 Mastomys coucha
ACCAGGCTGGTCTTGAACTCAGAAATCCTCCTGCCTCTGCCTCCCAAGTGCTGGGATTAAAGGCGTGCCCCACCACTGCCTGTCTCTTTTTTACTTTTTATTTCTTTATTATTATTTTATGTACATGAATGTTCTGCCTGTATATTTGGTTTTGTACCATGTGCATGTCTAGTGCCTGCAGAGGCCAGAAGAGGGCATCAGATTTCAAGGATCTGGAGTCACAGGTGGTTGTGAGCTACCATGTAGGTGCTTGAATTGAACCCCATGTTTACTGAAAGAGCCAATACTCTTAACTGTGGAGCCATCTCTCCAGCCCCATGCCTTCTTAACAATTTCAAATATGTGAGAAAGGAAGAGAGAAATCCTGTTTGGTTTGTTTGCTTGTTTGTTTGTTTGTTTGTTTGTTTTTTCAAGGCGGGGTTTCTCTGGGTAGCCTTTGCTGTTCTGGAACTTACTCTGTAGATCAGGGTGGTCTCAAACTCAGAAATCCACCTGTCTCTGCCTCCCAAGTGCTGGGATTAAATGCATGCACTATCACTGCCTGGCTGATAATTTATGTTTTATTAAATACGACATTCCAAATTTGTGTAATTACCCAGTAACCCATAGTTACTGGGTAATAAAAAAAAAAGAAGGAAAATTGAAGCTAGTTTTTTTTCTAATTCAGGAGACCTAATCCACACATCCACTTAAGTCGCCATGACACCCTGTTGTCCTTTCGGATCCATATTCTCATGCCTGTCCATTCAGATGCTACAGAATTTCTAGGTACTACATACGTAATTTGCTCCAGATTAGATGACTTGAGCATACTTGGCAAGTCACTCTACCATTGGGAAACAATGAGAAGAACACCATTCCAGGAAGATTAAAAAAAGTGTAACGGAACATTGGTGGGGATTGATGGTATTGATGATTGATGGTGGTGATTGTGTTTATTGTTCCTTCTTCATTTCAGGGCAGGCAGCTTGACAGTGGCACACGGTACAATCTGAGTGAGGCGGTGAGTAAATTACTCCTATTGCCAAGAACTTTCAGTTTGTGTTGGTTAAAAAAAGAAAAAAAGGAATATTGGTCTGTTTTATTACAATAAGAGTAAATGCTAACATCTCATTTACTCATCTTTGGTGAGGAAATTTCTATTGAAAACAGTAAGAAGCCTGAATTGTAGAATTCATTAAAAATGAAATGTGTTAAAGTAGAAAAAAAGCAAAGGACTACTACAGATTCATGATTTTTGCCTGCACGGCTGGGTGACTTGGGATAAATGACTTAATATTTTATCATTGGAAGATAAAAGATTAGACTATTTAGTTCTTGTTGTATCTTCCAGCAATTATGTTTTGCGGCTTTATTACTTTTCTGCATGTAGATCCACTTATCCAACAAATGTTTATTGACTCAACGTGTATATGAGGCAGGCCCTGGGCTAGGCAGAAGAAGTTTACAACTAGGGCCTGTGTTTGAAGAAACCACAAACCTTTCAGACACATACGGAAAACCAGGAACAGAAAACATAATAGTGTTGTTATCATGGGACAGATAAGAGGTCACATACAGGATCAAAAGGTATCTCACTTGCCTGTAAGACCTTCAGAGTAAAAAAAGGAAGGGCTTCCCAGTACAAAGATTTTTATACTTTGCTCCACTTGAGACTCTTTCCTCTGAAGAGATTTCACACGATCTTGCTGTATATGGGAGAATGATGTGAATCTTAATTGGAGATGGCTCAGAGGGAATAGGTGCAGGCCATTAACTTGACCAGCTGAGTTCAATTCCCTAGACCAGCATGGTTGGAAGGAAAGAACTAACTCCTGTAGGTGGGCACTGGGAACTGATCCTAAATCTTCTGTAAGAGCAGTAAATGCCCTCAACCATTGAACTGTTTCTCTAGCCCTTTAGTTCAATGTTTGATTCTATAAGACAGATATTTTTAGAGAAAGAAAATGTATCCAGGATCCCGACTTAGGCAACACCACAATATGCAAATGGGAGACTGTGCCGGTGCGAGGGACCCAGTGTGTCACAGGCTGACTCTGTAGGGGCACTCAGGTGCAGGTTTCTAAGGAGAGAATGCATGGCATAGACAGAGTGGGAGCCATGAGCCATCTGTGCAACAGGAGACCAGGACAACCACGAGATGACATTTGAGAGCAGCTTTGGGGTAAAACGAGCCAGAACTTAATAGATTCAGAAATGGTCTACCTAGTAGTTTTGAAGTTTTGCCTCCTTGTAATCCCTGGTTTTGAGTCTTACTGGTTGTAGGGCCATAGATGGAGACTTAGAGCATGCTTGATGTTTTGCCCCCTCCCTGGACTTTACCTGCTGCCATCTATCCAGCAACCAGGGTATTGGGTGTTCTTGGGGGCTCATCTACCCAGGGCTTAACTTCACTCTGCTTCCCTGCCAGCTTGCAGTGAGCCACACTGTGCTCTGGCCTGTCTGCAGATAGGCAGCTCTGATTAAAAGTCTCACTCAAATCCTGGAGGGGCCTTGGCCGTTTTCAGTAGAGTTCTATCTCTAAGATACAAGATGGTACTTGTCATTATTATGGACTTTCAAGGGACAAAAAAGTCTTATTTCTTCATTTCTATCTGTGTCTCGTCTCTTGTAGTGCATTCAAGGATGTCAGTTTTGGAACTCGGTAGATCAGGAAAAGTGTGCTTTAAAGTGTGTAAGTATCACTTATTCTTACATCTTTTAAAGACAGGGTCTTATGTAGCCCAGGCTGGCCTCAAACTCATATGTAGCTAAGGATGACCTTAACTTTCTGATCTACCTCCAGAGTGCTGGGGTTACAGTCATGTACCACCACATCAGCTATGTGGTTACCAGAGATTGAACCCAAGTCAGCAATCTACCAACTGAACCATATCCAGCCTCCTAATATCTTTTTCAAATTATAGATATGGCATTTAAAAAGGATATTAAAGTTGGTTTTAGCAACCCAGATCTGTGATCCAATCACTCCAGAGGCAGAAGCAGGAGAATGCCTTGGTATTTGAACCCAGCCTGGGAAACAAACATTATGACCAATAAAAGACTAATTCTCCACTTATGCACTATCATTTTGTTTCCTTGTCTTGCTGACCTTAGTTATGAAAGTTACTTATGTGCATTCCCACTTGTAACTTTGTGCATTGCAGAATACAATTTTGCAAAAGGAGGATCAATTGTCATCTGGTCTGAGTTATTCTTACATATCATTACAATTTGCCATTTAATTATTTGTCTAGCTATGTCTAGTTACATGTTTAATGTAATTTTACCACTCTGTGAGTTCCTCCAGGGTAGAAAGCACTCCACCAATTTTAGACAATGTCTCCTCCATTGACCAGAGTGGAACACCAAGCAGGTACTAACTCTTGCTGGGTGTATGCGTGGGAACACCATTTGTTTCCAGGCAATCATTCAGGACCAACGAGGACAGAAGAACCTGTTGGCTTTGTTAGTTAGACCTATTGATGGCTTTCAATTCAGTCTGTGTCCCTTGAGCTGCAGCTGCCTTCCAGTATGCCGAGAGTTTTCTAGCAGATAACCCACTTTATTATTCCTAGTGATTCAAACATCATAATTTTTTGAGCTATTAACACAGTGGCTTTCCTATACTCCTCTCTCTCTCTCTCAAGACTCTCCTGCATCAGCCTCACATGCTGGGATTACAGGCTTGTGCCATCATGCCCACACGAACTCTTATTTGTCTTACTGTTGATTAATACTGTTGGAAAAAAAACTCCGTTGGAGGAAATGCACAGGTGACTTACTAAAGTTTCAGGACCTTACATAACTTTTCTTTCTTTCTGTTTTTTATTTTCTTTTGCAGAATGATACCTACTCCACCATTTGTGAGGTGAGTTCACAATCACTTGCACATATGTTCAAATCCAAGTCTGCATTCTTAATTCTGCAAGAGGCTATTAAAGGAAGATGAAGAAAATTTCAGTCACAAATCTATTTTTATTTGTTTATTTATTTCTATGGAAAGGGTCCAATGGGAGGTCTAATCCTATTTTGTCGCAGACATTTGCTGTTTTCTATATCTGTGTGTATATTTAAGTTTTTATTATATGCATGTGCATATATACAAATTCATATATGTATATATATGTATGTATATATGCATTCACACACATATAAATATGCATGTATGCACATACACACACATATATATACACACACACATATATATGTATACACACACACACACACACACATATATATATATATATATACATACACACATACACATGCACATACATATATATGTATATAAATTCATCCCTCAGTGCCCAAGGGGGACTGGTTCGAGGAACTCTCAAAATTCACTAATTCTTTCATATTCAAATCCCTCATTGAAAACGCAGTAGTATATGAATTATGATCTATGTATACCTCTACATCTTTAATTTTTAACGACTAATACAATAGAAATAGCTCATACCTCCTTCTGGTCTCTCTGGGCTGGTGTCCTGAGCAGACCTTGGGTGCAAGCTCTGTACCCAGTCCCACAACACCCAGAGGAAGCTCCACTCCCAGGTGCTCTGACACTCTCAGGATGAGGAGGACCCAACATCTGTCCCAACACTGGGAATAACTGGGACTAGCGGGACTAGGCTCAAAGGAACTCTGCCAACAAAGTGGCTCGGGTTCCTTCTGGTCTCTCTGGGTTTGTGTCCTGAATGGACCTTGGGCCCAGGCTCTGCAGCCAGTCCCACAACACCCAGAGGAAGCTGCTGCACTCCCAGGTGCTCTAACAAGCCCAGGGTCACAGGATCCTAGAATCATGGGATTACAGAGACAGCTATTACAAATATTTTTGCTGCTCAGTTGGCCAAATTTGCAAAATATACAGAAATTTATAACGCAAGTAAAAGGGCAAACTGTAACTTCAATCTAAGATAGAAGATTATAATTTCCAGTGCTGAACAAAGTAGAGGCTGGGTCTGACAGGAAAGAAAGAATAAAAGAATGCACTCTGGGCTATCTCTGCTCAGAGAATGTTCTTAAAACACTTTTCAAAAGTTTATTTATTTATTTATTTATTGTTTGTTTGTTTGTTTGTTTGTGTTGGATAGGATGTGTTCATGCAAACGTGTTGAAATCAAAAGACAAATTTCAGGGATCATTCTGCCATGTGGGTTCTTGGGATGGAAATCAGGTCATCAGCTTTGCCACAAACTCCTTAAATCCCTGAGTCATCTTTCTCCAACCACAGAGTGCTCTGCCACACATATTTACACCACATTAAATGGGACTTGTTAGGCCAGGTGTGGTGGTGTACATCTGTATTACACACTTAGAAGGTAGAGGCAGGAAGATCATACAATCCAAAAATAAAACTAAAGAACAAGAAAAAAAAAACCCAAAGTGAACGCTTTAATTCCATGCCTTATATTAGCCAAAATTCACTGTCAACACTTCGAATCACATTTTCCTCTGCTTATCTGCAAAGAAGTGCTCTTATTTTCCAGTTTTAAACCTGGTTATGGGATGGTAAGATGGCTCAGCGAGTAAAGAAACTTGCTGCCAAATCTCATGGCTGGAGTTTGATAGCAGGAAGCCACATGGGGAAAGGAGAGAGTTGACTCCTATAAATTGTCTGTCCTCTGATCTTTATACTTAGGCCATGGCATGAGCTTCCACCATAGTGAATAAACAAACAAACAAACAGGTAAATAAAATAATAAGAGCACTGTTATGCTCCATTTGCATGTCTTGAAACCAGAGCTGAAACTATGTTACCTTGCCCACAGCAGGATGTACATGATTACCCATGAATAAACATCAAGGCATAAATATTCCTTTTTAATGGAAATAAAGCTATACATTGGGACTTTAAATACTCAATAGTCAGTGCGTATGCAGTATCGCAGTGGCTTTCCCTGCCAGTGGGTTGAGCTGGAGTTTAATCGACATGAAACAGAGTGAGAAATTTGTTCCAAAGGTGAACAGATGAGGATCTCCCCCGATGAGATGGAAAAACCAAATTTCCTCAGAACCCTATTAGATGATTAAAGCAACATTCCTGTTAAAAGACCGCCATTCGGAGGACTGTGCCAGTCAGGGAAACCAAGGAGAGTCTTGCATGTCAATCGCTTTGCTTCCTGGTGGTCCATGCTTATATAATGGGATTATTTTTCTCCACGAGAGCTTTAATTCAGTTCTCCATACCTTTTGGGAATCAAGCACTTTCATCATGGATGTTTCCAGAAAGGGGAGGTTTGTCTTATGCAGTCTTTGGAGGTAAAGCTCAGAAATGACAACTTTGCAGACTAGAACCCAGAAAATGACGATGCCAGTGAGCTGCAACATTCTCCATCATTTAAAACATAAACTGTATCTATGATAGCATCAACCTTTGGATGGAGGGTAAAGGAAGACTTCCTTATTTCTAGAAGTCTTTTTGTGGTCTCTTCTTGCTACTTGACAGCCTCATGACTCCCCCCCCGCCCCCAACCCCTGTCTGAACCAACCCGAGTCCCTTTCCCCATGTTCTCTGTGCCAGACACAATGGCTTCAACTTTTCTTTGACTGTAGGCGCCTGCCCTTCCCATAACTGGAGGTCTATCTAGCCCACAAACACCATCACAACCCCTGCTCCGTCTAATTGCTCGAGTCTTAGTTGAGAGTCACCTCTGTACTGTTCCAGCTGATCACACTGAAGGAAGTTTCCGAGTTACACCCTGCGGCTTTGATCTTGCTTCTTGCTCCTGTTGCCCTGACACAGGTCAGCACTATCTACCAGGCTCAGCCACATTCCTTTTTCATTATCCAAGGTGTTTGCTTTAAACTTGTCATCCATCTTACTTTACACCCCTTTCTAAGACAACGTAAATTCCACAAAGATAGGCAACTATGGTGTTCGCTCCCAGGTTGTTATCGTCGAGAACAATACTTGAGACAGAAAAGAGATTCAATAAGTATTCTTGAGTGAGTGAAATATCTTTTTAGAAGAGAATGTCACAATACCTATGGAAGTTAGAGGGGGTGTTTCTGCCTTGTGCTGAGAAAATTAGGAAAGGTGCAGGCAGTCTATGAGCCAGTGTGGGAAGTCAAGGGATAATAAAGAGGGTCTCACTACTGTGGGAAAATGATAGCGAGGATAGACTCGAATATGGCAGGTGGATGAAGTCCTTGGGCAGGAGAGTGTTGGCAGCCCAGTATCCTGGAACAGATGGGTATAAAGTCAGTGATTCTCTGTGGGACATATCAGATATCTTGCATATCGGATATTTATATTATGATTCATAACAGTAGCAAAATTACAGTTACGAAGTAGCAATGAAATAATTTTGTGGTTGGGGAGGGTCACTACAACACGAGGAACTGAATTAAAGGGGTCCCATCATTGGGAAGGCTGAGCATGGTCTAGAAGCTCTGATTTAGTTCTGGGCAGTGTGAACTGCTTTGAAACAGCCACCTCTGCGTTCGTCCCAGGCACCATAGGCTTGGGAAATGCTGACTGCCCTCATCAGAAAGTCTGATGTTGCTTTGCCTTCATGAGAGGGGCAGAATGCTGACAGTATTGCCTCCACTCAAGATAATGTTTAAACTCTCAGACTGATGGAAAGTTTATTCTATATTTCCCCTGGTAAAAAAATATGCAGGAAAAGCAGGGTCACAATGTCCTTTATTACCAGGATGGCTTATATTTCCAAGTAACACACATTTCTAAACAAAGTCCCTTGTTTCTTGGAAGAAAAATGCTCATTCTATAGAATGCGTCTGTTGCCAAGTGGTTGTTGTGCCTTCTTCACACTGGGTAGCCATGCTAAATGAGCTTTACTCAGATCTCCAAAGGGGATGTGACAAATAACTGAACCTTAAAGTCAAACAATCTCAAGCCCAAAGCGCAGTATTTGAATTAATCCTTAACTAAGCAAACCCAGGCTTATCGGGCCCTACTTCCTTTCAGCGCACAGTTCAAACATCTACAAGTTAATATTTGCATGTTTTACAGCTCTTCTTTCCAGGGCAGGTGCATCATGCTATGGTTTCTACCATCACCCTGAGACTGACAGCAGGCTGCTCCTGGTATTGCAATTATAAACTGGAGGACACCAGGAAGGTTGAGCACAGCCTCTGTGGAGTTTTACGATGTGTGATTTTCCCCTATGGGTTTCTTTTCTTTGTAGCTAAGGGTGAAACATCTCAAGTTTCACCCAAATGTGGGCAATTTGGATTTCAGTCCTCAAATATGTACCCTGCTCTTCGCTTTAAGGAGATTAAGGTATCCATTGTTATGAGGCTGTTGAGGACCTTAAAAGTCATCATTGCTATGAAGATATTCATTAGAGTGTTTAGTATTGTATAGGTAATAGTCAATGTTTAATTCTAAGAATAGTAGGGAAGATAGTGCTGATAGAAAATCAAATGTATTATCTTGGGCTGGAATTTTAGTTTTCCAGACCATCAGAACTTTGACTAAGATAGTAAAAATAAAATTGGACTATTAAGTTCAGCGTTTTTTTGTTTGTTTGTTTGTTTTTGCTTTGTTTTCCTCAAACTATAGAATGGCAGGGCCACAGGATGAATTCAGTAGATCAGGAGTCACCTTAAGCAAAATGAAACAGAACAAGTTAAAATAGATAAGGCACCCTGCAGGGTTTCTTCTTGGAATGAGGGAAATGTTCTAAAATCACATCACGTTAGTGATGACGCAGTTTTGGAAATTACTAAAACCCACCAGAACTTCTGTGCACCTTAAATGCATGTACTCTTTCTCATTCTTTTTTTTTCTTCTGTGTTTGAGACAGATACTTATATAACATAGGCTCCCTCAAACTTTTTGAGTAGCTAAGGATGGCCTTGAACTCCTGCCTCTACCTGAAAAGGGCTAGGGTTATAGGCCTGTGCCACCTCTTCTCACTTATAAAGTTAGAGAAGGCATTGAGGTTCCTGATTTTAGTTGAAGCTTATCAGCAAAAATGGCACCAAGGCTGAACTGTACCATGCCAATTCTCTTCCACAGAGGGAGTCCTGTGAGGTCGGCTGCAGCAATGCGGAGGGCAGCTATGAAGAGGAAGTGCTGGGTAAGAGAACACTACTGATCATCGCTGCCACCCGGGATCTATTCCTAGGCAAGGCTAAGGAGCGCCTGCCAAAACACCTACACTCCTGCCTCTCAAAAGCATAGAAAATATCTGTCTATAGGACTTGGTTGGCTCTCACCTGGAGTGCCAGCATCCACAAGGCTGAGGTAGGATGGCAAGCTTAAGGTTAGCCTGGGCTGCAGAGTGGCATCCTGTCTCAAAAACCAAAAACTATCTTGGCCAATATTTATATATGAAAAAACTCTGTCATTTAAAATGCTAAGGCCATGCTGATGAAGAGGCAGTAGCTTCTTGTAGATAAAATACAGGAAATGTGAAACATAATTGACACTTAGGACAGTACTTTGTCTTCAGCATCAGTGGGTGTATTATCTATCTATTCATCCATCCATGCATCCATGCATCCATGCATCCATGCATCCATGCATGCATGCATCCATCCATCCATCCATCCATCCATCCATCCATCCATCCATCCACCCATCCATGTATTTAAGACAGGCTCTCAGTGCCCAAATGGCTTTGGCTTTAATCTGTAGCTAAGGGAGACCTTGAACTCCTAATCCTCCTGCCTCTACTTCTGTTCTCCCGGGAATAATGTACCACTGTACTCAGTTTTATGTGGTTCTTGGGATCAAACTGCAGGTTTTCGTGTATGCTAGGCAGGCACTCTACTGATGAGCAATATGCCCAGCCCAATCCCTGTTATCCTAATGAGGGCATTGCATCCTGTACAGACGTCCTATCAAGGAAGAGTGCTGTTTTGATGAGCTGAAGGTATTAGGATATTTTATTTAATGTGAAATACATTGTCCTGCTAAAAGTTATTCAATAAAGAACTTACCATGTGGGTGTAACTCAGGAAAGGCAGTAGGAATTTGTGAGTGTGTAGAAGCTATGCTTCCCAGGGCTAGATTTGGAATGGGTGGGAGGCTTGTGTTTGTGTGTGTTTGTGTGTGTGTGTGTGTGTGTCTAAATAAGTGGCCTTGTCCCAATTCACTGATTCTCCAGTGATGTCTAAAGGGCCCGAACTTTGGTACGTCCAGCCTGGGTGTTCCATAAGCTGTCATTTTTCTCTCAGAGGCTTGTGTTTACCCCACTGGCTGTTGGGAACTGGGAGGAGAGTGTTGCTTGCTGTCCCAATATACTCTGCCCTCTAGTGTCTCATAAACAAGAGAAACAGAAAACGATACTCTGCATTTCTGTAAAGTGTTAGAGCTGTGGCATTTTTTTTTGTCATGTTTGTTGTGAAGGTTAACTATAGATAAAATCTGTTTTTGTGATTTCCAAAGGGTACACAGAAGCACCCCAAGACATTACAGAAATGTAGTGCCCTAGGGCATCATAATACCCTCATGAGGGTTACAGGATAGTTTCAGTCTTGAGGGATACAGGGTAGGTGAACATCTACTGCCCGCTGTTAGTTCTGCTGTCCAGGCATGGCTCACGGCACAACAGTAGGTCCCCCTGCACTCTTTCGTTGGTGTTATAGTTAATAAAGTTGAGACTTTGGGTGATATCTAATGTAACAAAAACTTTCATAAAAAACCAAGTGTGAGACAGGACTCAATTATGGCAATATTTAATTAGATTACTCACATCAGAGAAGTTATAAAGTGTTCAAGGGGCTCATGATTGCCATTGACATACAGTAACTTTTATTTAAGGCTGAAATAAATATGTAATTTGGCCTTTTAAAATGTGTGCTATTTAAACTTTCTAATCTACATTTATTTATTTTAATTTTAAAAAGATTTATTATTTTCAATTATGTGTATACATGTCTGCCCATGTGTGAGTTTGTGGACATGAACAAAAGTGCCCATGGAGGCCACAAGGTCAGAACCTCTGGTGTTGGATTTACACCTACTTGTGAGCCATTAGACTTGGGTGCTGGGAACTGAACTCAGGTCCTCTGCAAGACTATCAAGTGTTCCTAATCACTGAACCATCTCTTCAGTCCCTGTGTGTGTGTGTGTGTGTGTGTGTGTGTGTGTGTGTGTGTGTTCGTGCCCTAGCATGCTTGTGGAGATTAGAGAGCATCTTGTAGGAGCCAGTTCTCTCCTTTCATCGTTCATGTGCTGGGAATTGAGCTAGGCTCGCCAGACTCAGTAGCAAGCACCCTTACCCTCTATGCCATGTTGGCAAGTTCTTCTTGTGCTAAGAGAAGAGTAGCCTGTAGCTTAGGCTGTACTGGAACTCGTTGTGTAGCTGGGCCTTAGAGTTGCAATCTTCAGCCTGCCTGAACTTCCAGAGTGCTGAGATTATAGCTATGAGCCATCAGACCTGGCTAATGTGACACTGGTTCAAGAATCTGCTAAGTTGTTAGGACACACACAGTTCTGGAATCACAATGTTTAACAGAGCAAATGACCAGATAGTTCATTTGTTCCAAAGAACCATGAAACATTTACTAAAACCAAGAACATCAGAACTGAAAAAGGTGTAAATCTGATTCACATCTTTTTAAAAAATATCTTATAATTGTATTAGTAGCTTAGTTACATAAATTTTCCAGAATATAAGGTAATCAAATTTTTGCTTACATTTCTCATCTGCTTCCAATCTGTACAATATGGCTTGAATGATGAGTCAAGACTAGGTAAAGGGCGTTTTATTGCCCCCACACCGAGGTGTGTCTGTAAGTAAATGGGGCCCCAAAAGAAGACTGGTCAATCTCAGAACACTATTGCATGCCTGTGATAAAAAAAAAAGACTAACTTGAGTATAATTTATTGCTCAGGTGTGTTACTGAGCAGGAGAGACCTGGACAGAACAGACACACCCATCCACAGGAGCAAATAGTGACTGAAATGTTGTTTTCCTCCCAGAAAGCACACAGCTTCCTACAGCACCCTTTGCATCTTCCATCGGAAGTCATGGCGTGACATTACGATGGAACCCTGCCAACATCTCTGGAGTAAAATATATCACTCAATGGAAATATGCCCAACTTCCAGGAAGTTGGACTTACACAGAGGTATGCAAAGCTATTTCTTTATCTAAACAAAGACATTGTGTCCCTAAATTATTCAAAGCTCCAAAATATCATGCCTATCCCACCTGTGGTTTTGGTTTGCAAAGTATCAGTTGCCTGTGCTCAAATATTTTTTAAAATGTTTAAATGGGCTGGGCAGTGGTGGCTCATGCCTTTAATCCTAGCACTTGGGGGTCAGAGGCAGGCGGATTTCTGAGTTCGAGGCCAGCTTGGTCTACAGAGTGAGTTTCAGGACAGCCAGGGATATACAGAGAAACCATGTCTCGAAAAGGAAAAAAAAAAGTTTAAATGAAAAATTATTTGAAAAAAATAAAAGATTGAAGCCAGTTGTGGTGGAATAGGAGTGTAAACCCATCACTTGGCAGGGTGAGGATTGTGAGTTTGAGGCCAATCTGGACAAGATAGAAAGTTTCAGACTAGCCTGAACTTCAAATTAAACACTGCTTAAAAACAAAAAACAAAGGCAATGTAAGCGGGCAAGCAAGCGAGCAAACAACTATAACAACTACAACAACAAACTAAAACCCACCAATGCCACCATGACCACTAAAATGAGACTGAAGTTTTAACTCACATGATAGTGAGGAGCATGATGAAATGTGAGGTCATATTGCTGAATCACATTAGAAAGTTAGTCATCTTTTGGCTCAGTGTATCCCTACTCTATATCATTGGTTAGATCAGTTCTGTGAACGTTTATTGAATGGACTGTCACAATACTGGTATTATGGTGCCTGTATGTAGGATTTGGCACTATCTGGAGTTGCAAGGTTCCATTGGGGGTTCAGGGAAATATCTCCTTTGGCTAAAGAAAATGACTTATTGAAAGTAACGGATTCTAGCACAGATCAAGAATTGTGGTTGGATTGAGTAAAACTTAATCCCTGTAAATATAGTTTCTTCAGCACAGCACCGTAGAACCACTTATGCTATTGATCACTATCTGCCTCCCCCCTTTAAAAGGGATTCCAGGTAGGGCAAAGGGCAGGAGGGAGGTTCTCACAAAGGCGTGTTTTTAATTTAGAAATAGGGTATTGGTAGCCTTTCAGGATGGTCACTTTCAGGAAAGCATGAGCAAGCTCAGAAAAAATTCACCAAAATACCAAATATAGTAAACATGTAAATCCTTAGGTTAAGGGCTGAATAACTGAAACCTTAGCTTTTCCATTTTGAGGAAGGGGAATGTGGTGTGAATAATGTCGACTGATGTTTGAAAGCTCAGCTCCTGGTCTGTTTCACACTCAGAAGGATCTGGGAGGCCCCATCTCCAATGGCACACCTGTCTCCACAAGCTAACCTGCACTCCATGTCCCAATGGGGCCCGGTGATTGAACACATGTTGACTTTTATCTCATCTGGATCTAGACCGTGTCCAAGCTCTCATACACAGTGGAACCCCTGCATCCATTCACGGAATATATTTTTCGAGTGGTTTGGATCATCACAGCCCAGTTGCATCTTTATTCCCCCCCAAGTCCCAGTTACAGGACTCATCCTTATGGAGGTAGGCATATGGATGTCACTTGTGACACAAGGACATTATTCTGAAACTTTGGTTTCATTTGTTTTTGTTTTGAGCAATGAAAGAAATTGAGTTCTTTGGTATTCCATTTGGTCATTGAGCTCTTAACTGTGTGCCTGGCAACATTTACAACTCTTCAGTGATCAGAACTATGAACCCCTGCTCTTGTTGATTCCACATTTTTCTAAGGGAATTGTGGTCATGACTAAACACATTAGGGGTACTCATTCGTTATTGTTAACTTGATACAAACTAGAACCACTAGGAAGAGGAATCTCAGTGGAAGAACTGTGTTCATTGGATTGGCCTGCGGCAGGATTTTCTTGATTAATGATTTGATGTGGGAAGGCCCAGCCCACTGTGGCTGATGTCACTCCTGGATGAATGGGACTGGGTTGTATAAGAAAGCAGGATGAGCCGGGCGGTGGTGGCGCACGCCTTTAGTCCCAGCACTTGGGAGGCAGAGGCAGGCGGATTTCTGAGTTTGAGGCCAGCCTGGTCTACAGAGTGAGTTCCAGGACAGCCAGGACTACACAGAGAAACCCTGTCTCGAAAACACCAAAAAAAAAAAAAAAAAAAAAAAAAAAAAAAAAAAAAAAAAAAAAAAAGAAAGCAGGATGAGTAAGCCGAGGGGAGCTAGCCAGTAAGCAGCACATACGCTTCAGTTCATGCCTAAGGTTTCTGCCTTGAGTTCCTACCCCAATTCCCCTTTGCGATGGACTGTAACTGTAAGCCAAAATAAACCAGTTCTTCCCCAAAATATTTTTGGTCACTGTTTTTATCAGTGTTTTGATAACCCAAACTAAGACAGAAATTGATAATTAGAGAGTAGACTATTGCTGTGACAGACCTGGACACAGGAAATATGCCAGTGTGTTGGAGTGTGTGAGACACTCACTGCCAGGGCAAAGGAAGATTTGTATGTTGTAGTTCAATCTGCAGCATTTCAAGCATGGACCTAACCCAGTATCTGACTTTAGGTTCTAAGAGGAAGTGTCAGAGAATAATCAGTACAGGTGGCTGCAGAATCTCTGAGACATAATTATCAGAGAAAGGACACTCAACTAAGATAGGAGACATGCCCCCAACTATTTTTACCAGGTTGCCAGCTCTAGTTATATCTACTGCTGATGAGGAAGCCACAGTGATACTCAGATACTTAAGTTCATGCCTATTGCCTTATATTATATTCTCTTAGGCCATAAGAATTATATGATTTTAGTTGGTATTAGTGCCCCCTTTCCTTGGGCTATTCCAAAGAAAGCCCTATCCCCAACCAAAAGGAGGGTTTATAAGACATTATTACTTTCTAAAGAAACAGTGCGTGTGTGTGTGTGTGTGTGTGTGTGTGTGTGTGTGTGTGATACATTTTGATAACAATACTGTCTTGCTTGAAGGTTTTTAACTTGCTTGAAGTAGAGCAGATCATATCTGGATGTTGACTCTAATGAGTCGCTGCTGTTGACCTCCTGATTCTAATTCAGTGGGAGGTCGTTTCTTTCTTTCCTCTTCACACAGGTGACTGAGTACATTGAGGTAAGGAGAAACACAAAGATGTTTGTGTCTGCTAATGATAAGTGTGAGAGTTTGGGAGGGATTATATCAGAGGAAGGCTATGAAACTTATGGAAAAGCCATCTAAAGACAATCTGGTGCGATGAATGAACTGTCTCACTCCTGCTACCTCTAGCTCACCAAAGGTGGGTAGATCATTTACCAAAAGTGTTCAGAAGGAGAGAATTCTACTCAAGATCAAAGACATTAAAACAACATTCTGTGGAGAGAGCAGATACAAGAATATTCCATGGGGCTAAGGTATAATTAGTAGTGGAGACATGGAATGGAGTTGGGCTGGCAAATCATTTGTTGGATTTTCTTCTAGAATCATGTAGCGTCTGTGTGGAAATGATTCATCATTTAACTCATGTTCCCATCATGCTTGGCAAGGGTGGGGTGTGAGTGAGGCTCTCAGCCAGGGCTCCCAGGGGCTTTGGAGGGCTGTAAAGGAGGTATCATCTGGACTGTCGGGGCAGATAGTAGTACAAGAGAAGTAGATTATTCCAATTCCTGTTTATCTGAAGCACATTTTCATCTGGACTTAGGTCATAGTTCATGGAGGAAAAAGCCCCATGGCTTGCCTTGGCCATCTTGCGTTAATGATTCTTCTTCTTGTTTTTGTTCTTGTTCTTGTTCTTGCGCTTGTTTTTGCGCTTGCTCTTGTTCTTGCTCTTTCTTGCTCTTCTCCTTCTCCTCCTTCTCCTTCTCCTTCTCCTTCTCCTTCTCCTCCTCCTCCTCCTCCTCCTTCTTCTTCTTCTTCTTCTTCCTCTTCCTCTTTCTCTTCTTCTTCTCCTTTCTTCTTTCTTTTCTAAAGATTTGATTATATACATATACATATACACACATATATACATATTTGTATATATATATATATACACACACACACACACACACTGTAGCTGTCTTCAGATACACCAGAAGAGGGCATCAGATCTCATTAAAGATGGTTGTGAGCTACCATGTGGTTGCTGGGAACTGAACTCAGGATCTCTGGAAGAGCAGTCAGTGCTCTTAACCGCCGAGCCATCTCTCCAGCCAGATTCTCATCTTCTAATGTGCTTTTCTCTCACTGTTCGATTAGATCTCCAGAAGTTTTTGACAGCTCTTTGTCTAGAAGATAGGTTATATTCAAGTCTCTGATATTGTATTATTTTATAAGTTAAAATTGAAGAAATGCAACAGTCTTAGCATAGTTCAGTACATAGCTGGTCTGATTAAGAGAGCAAGAATTCCAGCTCAAAATTTCTAACTCCCATCCCTCGGTCACATTTTCAGCATTAATCAAAAGATCTTATTTCTGTCAACCATTGAAAACATTTTTTTCATTATTCTAGTATAAGAGCGTAGAAATCTATACTTTGTACCCTCACCATGTCACTCGTTATCTCTCCAGTTCCAGAAACTGCGCCTTTCATCATGAACATCGAAAGCTCGAGCCCTGACACTGTAGAGGTCAGCTGGGCTCCACCCTATTTCCCAGGTGGACCTATTTTGGGTTATAATTTAAGGCTGATCAGTAAAAATCAAAAATTAGATTCAGGGACACAGAGAACCAGTTTCCAGTTTTATTCTACTCTTCCAAATACTACCTACAGGTAAGAGACAGAGAAATAACAACAGCCTTAATGCAGTCATGATGGTGCTTTAAGATAGCTGGCTGAAAATCAGCTAAGTGTATTTAGACACGTGCTGCTGAGTCCATTCCATTGCTGAAGTTGTACTTTTTCTCACACTTGCATGTGTACTTAGATCACACAATTCTAAGCAAAAATGTTTTCAATATATCAGACGACCCTTATAAATATGAGGCAATAATAATAACATATATACCAAAGCTGTAATTTGTTTATTTAGCCAAACATGAAAAAAATGAGGAGGTTAAATCCAGTTAGTGGTATTGTTCATTAACCACTGGGGATTATTTTATTATTGTTAGCCACTCTGGCATTTACTAAAACTTCTTTAAACAAGGGGAGAAATGGAGGTCATGCAGATAGCAGAGTTCAGCTTTTGACCTTAGTGACCCTGAACTGTTCCGTGGGGAGTGCAAACAAGGATGTGATTGATGGTCTCTGGGTGCTGAGCAGTGACACTGAGAAACTAGATCTGTGCACTACCACAGGATCTTTAAATAGAATGTCTGTTGCCCCTATATTTATCTCATGTTCACAACATGCCATGTGAAACGCATCTCTCCAAATTGTTTTTGGAATAGGTTTTCTATCTCAGCAGTCAATGAAGTTGGTGAGGGGCCAGAAGCAGAATCTATAATTACCACTCCATCTCCAGCAGGTATGGTCCCCTTTTTGTTACATAGGGATACAGATTGACTATGTTAAAGGCCAGAGTTCAGAGGTCATATGGAAGACCTCAAGATCCCTTGGCTTCGTGCATGTTCTTGTTTTGATAATTTTAAATTTTACATTACTCTTCATATCTGACAAATAGGTTAGATAGTTGATATCAGAATTTTGAGACTTTGAAAAATAGAATGAAAAAAGTAAGCATTTTAAGAAAGATGGCTTCAGATTCTTGGTTTTAGTTTAAACCAACAGGTATGGTAATTTGCACGTACAAATTGAGGAGTTCCATATGAACTTTCTTATCTTGACATTGCTTCACATGTGTATTGTTACACCAGACATTTTCCTAGCCTGCTTTAATGGTTTAGTATACATAAACATTAAGAATTTAAATACTAACTTTTTGAAAATTCAGTCTGTGGGTTTATTTTTTGTAAGCATTCCTTTTTGGTTGTTGTTTTTAAACAGTTGCCTTGAGAGGTTGAAAATTACTGGTACTTATGGGAGCAAAACACTTTCTAAGAAGCACTAGATAATTTTTGGTAGAAATGAATTAGAGTCTTGACTAACTCAAGGACTCAAAATTCCTTTAGTCTGTTCTCTAGTTTCACCAGAACTCCGTCTGCTGACTTGACCAGCCCTTGCTCCAATCAGCATACAACTATGCCAGTGGTATTAGATGTCATTTACTATCAGCCAATACTTTTTGGCTGTTCCTTGACTCTAGGAAAAGAGAGGTATTCCTGTCATGCATGAAGCATGTCCAAAGGAAAAGTTAAATATAGAGCAAGGTTAAGGTTCCTCTGTGATTATTGCTTACCATTTATTAATTGTCGAGAAAGTGTCTATCACCCTCGGATCTTGTACCAGTTTCCAACTGAATAGGATATCAGAGTTCTGTAGCCTTCCCATTTTATTTCAAGACTTTTCTCCTGCTTGAAAAGGGGAAAAGTTGAAGGGAACACCTTTATCATAGCTTGAGTTATGTAATGACCCACTTTGGTTGAGGCTGGATTGTACCTACTAAGAAAATTATCCTGACTGGGGATAATGATTTAACTTCTATTGGAACAAGAAGGTTAAGGTGGTGTAACAGGTCACATGATATGGTCACATAGTCCTACTTGACTGTCATCGTATTTCCTACCCCTAGCCATGGATTTATGAAGATTATGCCACAGTTGCAATACCTCTAAAGTAACTCCAGAAAATTTAGTCAGTCTTTAAAAACAAAAAGGTGCTATCTTCCTTATGTAGAAGTACTAGAACTTTCTGTGTTGGTGTCTGTATGGTTGGTAAGGTAAATCATGTTTTTTTTTTTTTTTCAGTTCAAGAAGAAGAAAAATGGCTTTTTCTATCCAGAAAAACTTCTCTAAGAAAGAGGTCTTTGAAGTACTTAGTAGATGAAGCACATTGCCTTTGGTCAGATGCTATACATCGTAATATTACAGGTCAGTCTTACAGAATCATGCCTCGTTACTATGAAAAGAAATACTTGGAATTTCTGGAAGAAAACTTCCGGAATAGAGGAATATTAAAAGTTGCTCTTGGATCGCAGAGCTAGGTATGGTTCACCTGTTTCTGAGTTGTTGGCCTTTGGGATCTCATAGATCCCCGAAACATTATAGGGTATTGCCCACGCTCCTGGTTTTCGTCCAGAACTTGATAGAAGGAAGTTTCTGAAGACACCCCTACTTTAGTCATAGAACATGGAGAAATCAGACTGGGTACTGACCTGGAAGCTTTATCCTTTCTGGATAGCTTTCATAGTGCCAAAATGGGAAAAGCACACCACAGAGCGACTATAGGAAACTGTTCTCTGGATACGACTAAGCAGCTGTGTGTCTGAGCTCAGTGAATGTGACCAAATCCACGAGACCTGTGCAAGATCGAGGCAGAAAAGAATCCCCGCATGCATCGGGGAAGGTTCAAAAGATCCTCTATCCGGGAGGAGCTGTTGCCAACTGCTGGCTGCTGGGAGATGTCGAGTGACTGTTCTTCCACGACCCCTGAGAGGCTGCTCTTATTCCGAGGTGGCTTCATACTGATGTCTATACTAGCTGCACTTAGTGGACAAAGAGGGCTTGAAAAAAGAATACACAAAGGAAGAGTGGTTGGGATAGAGGAAGAATTAGAGGGGTGCGAATGGGGGATGGCTTTGATCCAAAGACATTTATGAAACTCCCAAACAATAAAATAGTATCCAGAAATGCTTTTGTGTCTGGGGCTATACCCAGATAGGGCATGTGCTTAAACAAGTCTAACTGTGGCTTTGGACAACTTCTTTTGGCACAAAACCAAACAACCCTTCATCAAGTCCGCTCTAACCCCAACGTTTTCCAGTGTTTCTAGAATTTGCTGTCTTGAATGTTTGAGGCCTACACTATTCTAAATCCTTCTAGGATCTTTATGGACATTATGAAAACACCCAGCATGTTTGCACATATAAGCTGTATGTACTAGAAGAATTTAGAAGACTATTTTTAAATTATAAGAATTTCTATTTGACATTAACAAAGATTACAGACAAGTTCGTTTTAACCACCTGACTGTGCTTGCTTGACTCTTCTAGGAATATCAGTCAGTGTCCAGCAGCAAGTGGTTTATTTCTCAGAAGGAACCGTCATATGGATGAAGGGGGCTGCCAACATGTCTGATGTGTCTGACCTGAGAATTTTTTACCAAGGCTCAGGTCTAGTCTCTTCTATCTCCATAGACTGGCTTTACCAAAGGATGTATTTCATCATGGATAAACTGGTTAGTTGGAGGGAATATGACTAGTTATCAATACTAACAAGCATATTTGATGGTAACTACAGGTTTGATTACTGACTTCAGATACTAGATTAGCAATGAATAATGGACGTAATTTACAAAATGATCTACCTTTGACATAGTGGGAGCCAGTTCTGGTAAAAAAAAAAAAAGATGATTTTTAAATCATCATTATTTGTGGCTTTTCATGGCTACAAGTTTTTATTAATGATAGTTTATCTGCTTGTTATCACTGCATGAGACTGTCCATCATGGGCAAAATCCACTGCAAGCATCTTTAACTATATGGTAATCTGGGTTTATTTTAGTAGGTCTCTGAAAATATGTCAGTACTGAAAATTTTGAGAAGATAACCTCCCTGTGTTTCCAGCTTTCGTTTTATAAGTATATGTTTATTGCAATGAACAAAGGCAACTGCTGTACATGAAGCCCAGAAGCTTGTAGTATACAACACAAGTTTTAAAAAAAAAAGTTGGGTGCCTCCATAAACCAAGAAAAACATACATATCATTGGTACTAATAGAATATAAGGTGATTAGGACAAAAGATACAATGTTCCTTTTGCTTTATTTTCATGCTATTTTTTTTTTATAGCTGGCCCATCATCCATAATCTTCCTGCCTCAGCCTCCTTAGCTCTGGAATTACAGCTGTGCACCAATTAAATTACCCTTTAGATGTTTTTTTAAAAATAAAAAAGTCCATAGTTATCGTCTCAATTCCAAGCACCTAACTGCTCAGGAAATATTTGGTGGCTAAGATGAATGTAGCCAGACGTTAATCCTATTTGTATATCTTTTGTTTGCTAGGTATATGTCTGTGACTTAGAGAATTGCTTAAATTTTGAAGAAATCACTCCATTCTCTATTATCACACCTCAGAAAGTTGTGGTTGATTCCTATAATGGGTAAGTGTTAGCCTTGTAAACATGAGTTCTTTTCCACCGGCAAAAATCTCTTGTGATCAGAACACTATATAACACCTAATGAGTCCATTTGAGTGCCTCATTTTAGGTCAATTTAATTAAAATTGTGTTCAAATTTGGTTGCTTCCTCTTCTAGAGAAAACTACAATTACATGTTAATGACGTTTTGTTTGAGACCCTGGGACCATGCCTCTAGTCCAAGGCTTTACCATGGGAATCAGTAGCTCATTGCTCTCTTTAACAGCCACTATGAGAAACGACTTTATTATGTGCCTCGGTAGTTGAGCCATACAGCTCTTTTCCATCTCTTGGTCTGGATCTTGCATCTGTCATGAAGCTGACTTAATAAGTAGGCTGCTAAACATCCATCCTCATGTGATAGGATTTGATAGTTGAGAATGTACACATTTCAAGTATAAGACTCCTTTTCTCTGGTGTGAAAATGAAACATACAGCAAACAAAAAAACAAGCAAAATCCTCCCACATTTGGGATCAGCCATGCTGCTCAGTTGCAGTGAGATTCCCTGGGAAGCAAGTCTGTCTCATTACTTTTCAACAACAAGCTGTATCATCCTGAGAATGAAATGAAGATCCTTTATGTATGTTAAGTGCTCATGAGTGTGCACTGGCAAAAATATAGAAAGTTATTTTTGGAGTTATTTCTTAAATATGACTAAATAACAACAAACTCTTTACTAGTAAGCATGTCCAATGTAAGATTAAATATTTTTCTTTATTGTGGGAATAAATTGGCTTTTAGTTTGAATGAAATAAAACCCACAGAGCATATTTTTTCTTACATTGCCATTCTCAGAAAAAGGTCGCTCATTGTTAAAAGTCAAGCTTTCCTACCCATATTCCTGAAAACTTTAGAAATTTCTTGTGTGTGTGTTCTGTGTGTATGCTTTTGTGTGTGTGTGTGAGAGAGATATATGTTTGAATTATATGTACATATGATTCATATATGATATATATATCATATACACATATATATGATTCATGTGTCCTTTTGACTGCATTTTATCCTCCCTCATATCACGATGCTGCCCTCTCCTAGGCTCCTTTCTAAATGTTAAACTGCACCTGTACTTACAGCGGTTTATGCATATGCATGTACATTGTAGAATAGGATCCCCATATGAGGGAGAACGGGTAGTGTTTTTCTGTCTGGGTCTGGGTAACTCAGTTTCTATACCCATCCACTTTCCTATAAATCTCATGGTTTCATTTTTCTTTACAACTGAATATTATTACTGAATAATATTAAAACTATTCTATTTGGTATGTATCCCATATTTTTATTATCCATTCTAGATTGATTTCATTTCCTTGCTATGACAAACAGTACAGTAATAAACACAGGTACGACAATTTCTATGGTAGGCTATGGGGTTCTCTGGGATATATACCCAGGAGTAGAATAGCTGGATTATATGGAACTTCCGTATTAAACTTTAAAGTTGTAAATGTAAACTGACTTCCCTAACGTCTGTATTACTTTGCTTGCCCACTGCAGTAAGTGTTCCTCTTTTTGCATACCTTCTTCAACATTGTCAGATTTTTTTGATGACAGCCATTCAGACTGTGGTAAGGTGACATCTCAAAGTAGTTATAACTTGCATTTCTCTCATGGTTAGAGATGCTAGACGCTTTAAAAAACAGTTTTTGGCCATTTGTTCTTTTAAAAACTGTCTATTGAACTCATTGGCCTATTTATTGATTGGCAGTTCTATTTTCTTAGTATTTGGTTTCTGCAGTTCTTAGTAAATTCTTGATCTTATCCCCCTTTCTGAAATATGGCTGGTTAAGATTTTCTTCCATTCTATGGGGTATCAACTTGCACTGTTGTGCTGTGCATACACTTTAAAAACCATGTAGTCCTGTTTACTGAAACTTGGGGCTAGTTCCTATTCTGCTTAGAAAGTTCTTCCCTACCCGTGTCTTGAAGAATTTTCTGTTTTCTTCTAGCACTTTCCATTTTTTAAATGTAGCCCAAACTGTCCTGGAACTAACTCTGTAGACCAGACCGGCCTTGAGCTCACAGTGCTGGGATTAAAGGTGCACCACCTGCCTCCAGACTGCTGGATTTAAAGGCATGGACCATCACAATAAACCTCCCAATTAAAAATCGCCACTGTCTGGTTCTTCAAGTTTTAAATGAAAAGTTTAATTATTAGTCCACATCATCTGAATGCATTCCGTATTGTCTAGTCCAGTTCTGATTTCTCTCATTGGTGAGGGTCTAAGAGGATATGGAATGTATGGAATGCTCTGTTGTTGGTGGTGGCTACAGAACATAAGTCATTCTGTGGATAATGAACTTCACTCACCAAGTTAGCCTTCCTAGGATAGCACAGTGAGATAATCAGTGACTCCTATTTCTTATTAGGATAACATGGATTTGTGCTTAGATTCTGAAGCATGATCTGAAATGATCATGATAATTAGGATTTATACCAATTTGTTTGTATTTAACTTGCTTCTAGGCTCTTTCTCCCAGTAAACATTTTATCCCGAGGTTAGGTCTGTTTGCTAGACAAGGAAGTTGGGACACGAGTTGATCCAGTAATCATCTAAGCTGCTTTGCAATAAACCAGGATAGGACCTGCTGCATCAGGCTCCACCTTCTGATCATCTTCTACCTTGGCAGGACAGTTCCTATAAAAATCAGCAGGTACCTTCCAGCACGTTTGTGGTCTTATAGGACAGGTCACATGGGCAGTGGTTTGCAGCTGTCCTGGCGTTCAGGTGTTGTCCTTCATGCAGTTAGTTTTGCACCACTGCATCATGCCCTTGAGGAGTTTCAACTTGACATGAGTCTTGACCCATCCCTTCATCCCACCATTTGTGTCCCCCTCCCACTTCTGGTTTCTTCTTCTCATTTTCCTTTCTTCTTCACGCTTTTCTTTCCTCTTCCTGTAGTGATCCAGGTTGAAGCTCTGATTTCTTCCCTGCCATGGTCCAAGGACTGTAGTTCCTTAACCCAGATTGATTTTCTTTTAAGTTTCTCCAAATACTTTAAAAAGTTTTGAACTTTGTAGGGTAGACAATCAAGAGCCCTTCTGTTTGTCCACTACCATTCTTGGTTGAGGCAAACAACCTGGACTTATATCTCAAAGTGAGTGTGTATCTCGGGGTTTTACCTTAGGCTGGAATGTGGGCACAGTTTTAAAGATTTGGGAAGATCAGTAAGAGGAATAGGAGTGGACTGAGTAATGAGAAGAAAAAAAATGGCTTAATAGTTGTGATGCAAGTTGGAATGTAACAAGACATTGGGTTATGATAAGATATATTAAAGTGTATGGACTCACTAGCATCTATTTTCATGATCATGAATTCTAAATCAACTATCAATTAATGATTTTATATACCAGTTAAATAAAAAGTAGTTATTTTCTGTGTATGAGTGTTTTGCTTACCTATGTGTCTGTGTACCAATTATATGCCTGTTTTTTTGAGGAGGCCAGAAGAAGGGTGTCACATCTCTTAGACCTGAAGTTATTGATGGTAACTATGTGGGTGCTTGGAATCGAACCCAGGTCTTCTTGAAGAGCAGCAAGTACTCTTAAGTGCTGAACCATCTTTCTAGCCCCATTGGTTAAAAATTGACTTTGATGTTTGATTTTCTGTTAAATATTTGAGTCATGTGTTTTCTTTTTCCATGTTAAAAGATTACCTGCTCATTGCTATGAGGATAGACCTCTCATACATCTTCAAAACGTACTTACTTTATTTTCAGGTGTGTATGTGTGTGAGCATTTGAGTACAGGGGCCTTTAGAGGTTATGGGCCTGAAATCTCCTGGAGTTACAGGCTGTTATGAGCCTGTACCCTGTGGTACCCTGATAGGAGTACTGGGAATAGAACTCTTGTCCTCTGAAAGAGCAGAAGGTGGTCTTAACCACTGAGTCACCTCTTTAGCCCTTTGGACATGCATCTTTAATTATTCTGTTCGCTTCCTTCTCTTGATGGTTGGGTGGCCCTGCTCAGCGTCTCTGGTCAGGACTCGTTGGGTACTTCTTTACTGTTTACAAAATAAAACAGTTGTACTTGCCTGACTCACTTATAGACAGGTACTGTCAAAAGTTTAGGATGCTTCAGATGCAAAGCACTTCTGTTAATTGTAGCGAAATACACTTGGCTCGAATGTTTTTTCTTTTTACTTTTCTATTTATCATTGTCAATGCATGAGAAAATTTATTGACAGAATTTGACTTAAGAATTTGGATAGTCTAGAGGAAATGTGTTTAGAAGCTTGTGTGTGTGTGTGTGTGTGTGTGTGTGTGTGTGTGCGCGCGCGCACTTGTCTGTGCACACATGGTGACTAAAGGTCAAAGCTCAGTGCCCTCTTCCATCACATTCTGTTTCGTGAGACAAGGTCTCTCACTGAACCCACAGCTTGGCATTTTCTGGTAGGCTGTTTGCCAATGAGCCTCCAGGATTTACATTCCCGCTCTCACCAGAGTTTTCACTGTGGTTGACTTTCACATGGCTTCTGGGGATCCACATTCAGCTCTTCATACTTACCTGGAAGTACTTGACTTGGCCATCTCTCCAGCCCTAGCTAAGTGATTTTTTTTCCCATAATATGCTTACCTCTAAAATCTTTAGAGATAGATACTTTTTAGTCTTAACTCTGATTCTTCAGAAAGTCCCTTATAAGCATTAAAAGACGGAGCATCATAAAACAGGATGGAGTTCCTAACTTCTGACTGTAATCAGTAGGGCATATGTCCAGCTCTGACCTTTGTCATTTTGCCCCTTGGGAAGTCCTGGGATTGGTGGTACTGGTTGAGTACAGCAATTAACCCAGAAGGTTACAGAGCCATACTTGTGCTGATTTATATCAGTCTTTTTTGTCTCTCTGTCAGGTATATCTTCTATCTCCTGAGAGACGGCATTTATAGAGTCAATCTCCCTCTGCCATCCGGCAGGGACACCAAAGCTGTGCGGATTGTGGAGAGTGGCACATTGAAGGACTTTGCAGTGAAGCCACAATCCAAGCGAATCATTTACTTCAATGACACCCTGCAAGTCTTCATGTCAACATTTCTGGATGGCTCGGCTTCCCACCAGGTCCTGCCTTGGGTCCCCCTTGTGAATGTGAAGAGCTTTGCTTGTGAAAACAATGACTTCCTCATCACAGATGGCAAGGCCATCTTTCAGCAGGACTCCCTGTCTTTCAATGAGTTCATCGTGGGATGTGACCTGAGTCACATAGAAGAATTTGGGTTTGGTAACTTGGTCATCTTTGGCTCCTCCATCCAGTCGTACCCTCTCCCAGGACATCCACAGGAGGTCTCAGTGCTGTTTGGTTCTCGAGAGGCCCTTATTCAGTGGAAGCCTCCTGCTCTCGCCATAGGAGCCAGTGAGCACTTATCTTGCATTTATTGTTAGACTTGTAGTAGGAAGGTCTTTATACTCCATGGGCAGACCACAAAGGAACTACCCATCCACTTTTGGACATATGAGATGTACTGACTTTCTAGTTTGGCGACTAGCCAGGTAGATACAGATTCAAGGTCGGGGCTTGCATGAATTTTAGCCATTCCCTCAAAGCTTTCTAAACTCAACTCTCTGTCTCTGGATAGGCGGAATACATATGGTAGGAAGCAAGTAGGCTCTGAAATGTTTTAGGAAAAAAAGGGTGTCTTAGTTAGGAGTTTATTGCTGTAAAGAGACAACATGACCATGGCAACTCTTATAAAGGAAACATTTAATTAGGACTGACTTGCCATTCAGAGGTTTAGTGCATTGTCATCATGGTGGGAAGCCTGGTAGATTTGTTGCTAGAGAGGTAGTTGGGAGTTCTATATCCAGATGGGCAAGGCACCAGGAAGAGACAGTGAGCCACTAGGTCTGGTTTGAGCTTTTGAAACTTCAAAGCCCACCCCCAATGACACGTTTCCTCCAATAAGGCCACACCTCCAATAATGCCAGTCCCTATGAGTCTATGGGGGGCATTTCCATTTTTTTCTATTAATTTACTTATTTATTCATGTTACATCCTGATTGCTACCCCCTCCCAGTTCTTCCCTTTCACAGCCCCTTTCCTATGCCCCTTCTCTTCTCATCTGAGAAGGGGGAGGCCCCCTCTGGGTAAGAACCCACTCTGGCATATCAAGTCACTTCAGGACTAAGCACATCCTCTCCCACAAAGCAGCCCAGTAGGGAAACAGGATTCACAGGCAAGCGAAAGGGTCAGAGAAAGCCCCGCTCCAGTTGTTGGGGAACCCACGTAAAGCTCATACTGCACATCTGCTGTGTGTGTGTGTGTGTGTGTGTGTGTGTGTGTGTGTGTGTGTGCAGAGCTAGGTCTAGCCCATTTATGCTTTTGGATGGTGGCTTAGCTTCTGGGAGCCTATGGGAGCCATTTTCATTCAGACCACCAAAAAGGGTAAAGGAGTTCAGCTTTGTGAACAGATGGTCTCTGTCATCACTGCTGAACTTTGTGCTGCTGTGGAAGCCGCTATAGACCAGCCATGAATAGATAGCTGAAGCTGTGTTTGAGCATCACTTTCCTGATTGAAATAGGCAGTGAGCACCTTTGCCATGTGGACCACCTCTTGCCAGCCTCTGATTCACCAGGCAGTGATAGTTAGTAAACATTGGCAACTTTTTACTCTGTGACAAACTCATTATGCCTATTTGCTTCATACCTTCAAAAATAGCTGACAACGAAAGCTGGAGATGTAGTTCAGTTGATGGAGTGCTTGCCTATCATGCACCGAGCCCTGAGTTCAATCCCCAGCAATGCATAAACCGGAGGTGGTGAGACACCTGTTATTCAGGAGGTAGAACTGGGAGATGTAAAGTTCAATGTCAAGGTCATCCTCAGCTCTGTAGAAAGTTTGAGGCTAGCTTGGGGTACATGAGGATACCTTCTCCTCCCGATCTTTCACACACACATTGAAGAATGAATTGATTTTATATCTTGTAATTACATTAGAGTTTTTTTTTTTTTTTAACTAAGAGCCTGGTTATACCTGGTAGTGTTATTGAGAATCCCTCTAAAATGTAGAGTGACAGTCTTAGCTGGGGGATTGGTGGCACATATTTATAATGTTAGCCCTTGACAGGTTGAGGCAGGAAGATTTATAAATTCAAGGCAAGCCTGGGATACATGGTGAAATCCAAACTCAAAACTGTTTTTAAAAGTACACTTTCACAGTCTTACTTGCTGGAAATACTGTGCCCTTCCATAAAGCTAAGTGAGTGATCTGGGAGGAACGGGTGTGGCCATCACCCTTTTACCACCACACTGACCCAGTTAGTAGAACAAGCATGACTACTAAGTGCTCTGCAGTTGAGATAGGCTACTGACTAGTTTTCGAGACTTCCTTGGTCTGTACTCATGGTACCATTATGGACAATGACTTTATGTAACTCTTTAGGTCCTTCCGCCTGGCAGAACTGGACTTATGAGGTCAAAGTTTACTCCCAGGACATTCTTGAAGTCACTCAAGTTTTCTCGAACATAAGTGGGACCATGCTTAATGTTCCCGAACTGCAGAGTTCTACAAAGTACACGGTTTCTGTGAGAGCAAGTTCTCCTAAAGGCCCAGGCCCCTGGTCCGAGCCCTCAGTGGGTACCACCTTGGTACCAGGTAAGAAGATGTTATGGGTCTAGGAAGTGATCTGAACAATAAAGGGCTTGGCCTGAGTGTCCTTTATAGTTTCTTGCTTCAAATATTATCAAGAGATTAGAATGAGCAGGGCTGATCTCTTGAGGGTGAATCTTCAGTCTGAGAGCAGGGAATCAAACCAACATGAATATTTGTGTTTCTTACCCGATATCTTATACACTTCAAGACAGATTTGAAGGAATCTCATTTTCTTCTTCATTGATTGATTTCTTCTTAGTTTAGTCTTCTATTAGGTCTTAGAGAAGTGGAAGGGTCTATGAGTAACACCAAATTTCAATATCTTGGCTGAAAGAAATGGTAGCACGTATATATATGTATATATACCATATATGCGATCATAATCGCTTCTGTATAATATAATACACATATATTATATATATTTATAATATATACATATGCACATATGTATGTATATATTCTTCATAATTGCTTCTGTATTCTCAGAACAAGGTAATAGAAAAAAGTCACAGTGGGTAGGGAGGGTGGCTGTGGTTATAGTGGTATGACCACAGGCCTCTGGTATGGCACTGTGAGTCACTATAATAGAGGTAGCATAAGTGCGTATCCCTCTTTATATTACATTTCAAATATTTATGTAAAAATATCAATAACATGAAACAGGATAGATGATTTTACTAAAGAGATGCAATTGCTTTTGTTATTCTGTACTCTTTTCTCAAAATGTTGATATTTTACGTTTTTGTTTTTTTTTTTTTTGTTTTTTTTTTTTTTTGGTTTTTTGAGACAGGGTTTCTCTCTGTAGCCCCGGCTGTCCTGGTACTCACTCTGTAGACCAGGCTGGCCTCGAACTCGGAAATCCGCCTGCCTCTGCCTCCCAAGTGCTAGGATTAAAGGCGTGCGCCACCACCGCCTGGCGATATTTTACGTTTTAAAAAAGCATGTATAGTTATGTGTGTTGGCACCCAGCTTTAATCACAGCACATGGGAAGCAGAGGCAAGCAGATCTCTATGAGTTTGATGCCAGCCTGGTGCTACATAGAGAGACTCTGCCTTTTAAAAAAGTATGCTTTATGTGATATTTTTTATTAATTTCTTTTTATTTTACCACATAGCTACTGAGCCACCATTCATCATGGCTGTGAAAGAAGACGGACTCTGGAGCAAACCACTCAGTAGTTTTGGCCCAGGAGAATTCCTGTCCTCTGCTGTAGGAAACGTGTCAGGTAGATACCCTCTCTTACCCAGGTGTAGGTTCCTACACCTGTACCTTGCCAGGCGATTCAGCAAAGAAAGAAGAGTTCCAGCTACCAGGGCAACCATGACTCGAGGATTTTGCCAGTGCTATTGTTAAGCAAATGCCAGGTTTTAGGTTATTTACTTCAGAAGGGCTTTGACTGATGCTCATGAGTTTCAATGTGTCAATATTGTCTCTCAAGAGCCACTGGCTTGTTCTGCTGAGACAGCTTTTCTTAAGTGATTTACTGTGGCTTTGTTACAAGATTAGAACAGGAAGATTGTTGCATAGCATTTTAGACAGAGTATTTTGAAAAACTGTTGGCAAGGAGGACTCTGGGGCTGCGGACAGGGCGCTATTGCCAGTAGTGTTCTTCCTAAAGTGGTGAGACAATGATCTTGCCTGAAGATGCTCTCTTCTATAGTTACCTACTTATTTTATATTTTGACTTGGCCCTTAAGCTGACGGCAGCATTTCCACCCAACAACAGAGCTGGATTAAGAAGGTCTGAGTGATGCTAGTGGAAAGAGTGTGACCTGGAGTTCTTTGATCTTTGAGGCCTCAGACAAAACGGATTGTCTCATGGGATCTAAGAAAATGATAACTTTCTTATTTGCTTTGGGAGTTATATTAGATCACAAAGCACCTCAGACAATGTTAGACAGATGCTCCACGTGGTTTTGTTCCTATTCCAGGTTTGAGGGGTTGAGATTTGGGGCTTACTTTACTGAAGTATTATTTTTAGTGTGTGTGAGACAGGTTCTCACCATGAAGCCCTGGTTGGCATGCTATACAGAGTAGGCTGGTCTCAAATATGCAGCCATCTAACTGCCTCCGCCTTCCAGGTACTAGGCTTAAAGGCCTGACTGCACCACCACAACCAGCCCTTGCTGAGATACGCTTGACAGACCCATGAGTTCTCACTAATAGCTATGTCAATACTGCAGTTTGCAGGCATCGGGGTGGTGAACTCATCCCGCTTTTATTAGCACACGTGGAAATAAGTGCTGTTTATTTGTCTTTGTTTGGAGATATGGACTGGTACAACAACAGCCTGTACTACAGCGACACGAAAGGCAACGTTTACGTGCGGCCTCTGAATGGGATGGATGTCTCAGAGAGTTATCACATCCCCAGCATCGGAGGAGCTGGTGCCTTGGCCTTTGAATGGCTGGGCCACTTTCTCTACTGGGCTGGGAAGACGTATGTGGTGAGTAAGTGTCGGGCGTCTTGGATGCTCTAACGTAAACGCTTGCCCATTTCAACGACTTGCATGATGACATTGAACCACTTCTCCAGGCCTGGGAACTAATATCTTAAGAATGAAAAAAGCACAGTGCCTGGTGTGTGATCGTACTCAGTAATTATGAGAATTAAAACCAGGAAAATATGTAGTAAAGAGGAGCTAGGAGAAGCCTCATCCTCTACAAAGACATGCCTATCTCTCTCAGTCTAAGAAATTCTCCCTCTCTCTTCCCCTCCCCCCTTCCTTTTCTTTTTCTTTTTTCTTTTTTTTTTTTTTTGAGGTTCATGAGGATAAAGAGAGCCTAGTACATGCTGGACAATGCTCTTCCATTGAGCTTCATTCCCAGCCCCAATCAAATACCAAATTTGTCACTGTCATGTGGTACATGGCTTTAGTCCCACACAGATGCCATCTCAAAGCCAGATAGATCTCTGAGTTCAAGGCCAGTCTGGTATGAGATCTATGCCAGCCACGGCTACCTAGAGAGACCCTGAAAAAATAAGAAGGTATTCTGACCGGATATATAATTATGAAAACGGGATGTTTTAACTCAGCTTACTTCTCTTAGGCATGAAGATAAATCAGCTCTACGGAGATATTTTGCCATGTCTGCTATCATTTTTCAAGGCTTACTCAGCACCATAGAATGCTGATGACTATCTGCGGTTAAATGAATAAATGAACATGTGAATGAGGGAGAGAACTTCCTAATGATTGGATTTCAACATTCAGAATTAATGATGCCATTTGAAAAGAATTATCTGACAATATTGTCACCTTTTCTAGATCCAAAGGCAGTCTGTGTTGACCGGACACACGGACATTGTGACTCACGTGAAGCTGTTGGTGAATGACATGGCCGTGGATTCAGTTGGTGGCTATCTATATTGGACGACGCTCTACTCAGTTGAAAGTACCAGACTCAATGGAGAAAGTTCTCTTGTACTACAGGCTCAGCCCTGGCTCTCTGGGAAAAAGGTGACAAAATAAAAATAGGGTGCAATTATTTAATGACACTAAGTGGTCATTCTATAGTAATGACAGTGCTTTTGCCACTCATTTTAGTTGAGGTAGAATTAGAATAAGATTACTGTTAGAATGAGATCACCATATGACCAGCATTTCCCTACACCTTATTTGGGGGCCAGAAAAGATTAACTACTCAATTCATATATAAAACAGAGATTATTGTGGTTTTCCTTATCCTGAGTGGGTCCACATTGGGCAGTGTTTTAATGTTAATATATGTATACAATGTACTCCAGTTCTTCCTTTATTTATTTCTCTCACATCCCTGTCAATACCCACTTGTTTCTACCAGTTGCTTTCTTAGGTTCTGGGGTTGTTCAATGACTGATTTAGTTTAACCAGGACCATTGGTATGATCACTGGATTGGAAGTATGCATTGGAGCCAAGTGGGATCATGAGTGGATCCACAACTGAAGGCAATGTACCTTCTCTTCCCAAATCTATAGAAGCCAATAGTTCAACAGTGCAGGGTAGGGCCCCCTCAGTTCCTCCTCCATATGTGCCTGTTGACGGGCACGTTCTTGTGTGGACTGAGTGTAGATATCCTTAACTCTTCATGAGTCCAATAGCTGTGTGTCACCCGGAAGACATCATTTGATAGCTCTTGGTTCTATTTTCCAGCACGCCTCATAAAGGGCTCTGAGCAATCATGTCTAACTTATTCTTAACTCCTTGGGCAGCCATGAGTCTCTACATTTGCCATTATTTGTAGGCTTAGATTTTCCAAAACCCACTTTAATTAGTGTTCTTAAATATCTCAATCTACCTTTTAGCTCACCGACGAGAGGCAGCAGAGAAAGAAGGTTAATAGGAAAAGGGGGGTTGTGGACTTGTTTAGAAGTTGTACCTTGGGCAGTCCAGTCCAGTAGCAAACACCAAACATAAATCAGCAGCAGCACTTGATCCAGCAGAAACTGCAAGGCTCCACGGAATTTGCATGAGTCAGCAGAAGCTGCAAGAGCCAGAATACCACAGAAGAAGTGAAAACAGACAAAGACCCGTGAAGCCTTGCAAGGCACAACAATGCAAGAGCATCTTTTCACTGTCTGTGGGGTTATATTTGTATTCTTTCTACACATTATGATCCCTCTCAAGCGTCTGCTCCGGCAAAACGTGCTCTCTTACACGTCTGCTTCAGCAAAACATTCTTTCATGTGTCTGCTTCAGCAAAACATCCTCTCACAAGAAAGCGTTCAGAAAAACATCACACAGCACAACTGAGTTTCCAAAGACACCAGAAGTTCTGCTTCAGTTGTTAGCTGGAAAGAGGCTTCTGTGGTAAAGGCTGAAAGTTTTCTCTATTTATAGATATAAACATAGATATTTAGAAGACAACTAGATGCCATGTCAATTAAGCTAAACGACTGTATTTATTTTTTTCCTCTAGGCCCTAATAATTGCCCTGACATAGGTTTTAATGAGGTCTTCAGTAGGGGGCATGGATTCCTTCCTGTGGAGTGAGCCTCAAATCTGTCATGGAGTTGGTTACCCCCTGTTCTTTAATAGTAGTGTTGCTATTGCACACATGGACACATACTGTTCAGCCGGTTGTTCTTATAGTTACTAGGGTTCAAATGAGGTAAGGCTCTTAATGCCTTTTTCTCTGAAGAGCTTGCCAGAAACCTTCCTGGACTCTGAAAGCTAGCCACGAAGGAGAAAGTTTCCAGCTTAGTTCCAGCTTGGTTTTCCTGTCCATACAGCCAAGATGTGTATCATCTTTAGTGACAGGGTCTTATAATCTAGTTCTTTTCACTTTATTTTTTGAAACAAAGTTTTCTCACTGAGTCTAGAATTCATCAATTCAGTTGGGCTGGCTGGGTAATAAACTCCAGTGATCTATCTGTCTGTGGTTCCCCAGCACTGACATTACAGATGGGCACTGGCACACTCTAGCTCACTGACATTACAGATGAACACTGGCACACCCTAGCTCACTGATGTTACAGATGAGCACTGGCACACCCTAACTTTTTCACAGAGGCAAGGGATCTGAACTCAGGCTGTGTACAGCATGGAGTTCACCAGTGGTGCCATCACCTCAGCTCGCTTCTGTGCATTTTGAACTTACACTCTTTTGCACTGGGCAAATCCCTCTATAGAGCTCACTGCCTTTCCTTCACGCCACTTGTGGACTGATCACAGATACAAGCTACTTCCAATAAGCAGATGTAAGAAAACACAGTACAATTATCCGTAGAAAGATACAACTATAAATTCAAAAAAGGAGATCCTCTAACATGAATTTTTTTCATATTTGACAAATTTAACGTAGAGCATTAGACTTGAGTATAACGATTTCAGTTTATATCAGCTTTTACTAGATGTGATAATTGTTACAGAGACATATGGGACACATTCTCGATTTACTGAGACATGGGACTGTGAAGAGATGCACAGGAATGAGTCTGGCCCAACAGCTGGGATTTAGTTATCATTTGGATACTTTGTTGTATTTGGGCAGAGGCTTATAGAATCCCTTGTTAAAACAGAGGTAGTTGTTTTGTAGTTTAGAAATCTCTAGTGTGTTTTATTATAAATACCCAAACAAAGAGCTGCACTTGAGCTTCACCTCAGCACCACAGGCAAAGCCAGGTGGCGAGGCATGTGGCTGTACCCCTAGCACAGACAAGCAGAGCCTGGAACTTTGTTGGCCAGCCAGTCTAGCCAGAGGATGAGCTACAGATGCAGTGAGAGACCCTATTAAAAAAAATAAGGTAGAGAGAGACTGTAGAAGGCACCCACCATTGACATCTGGCCAACGGACATGCACATGTGCACACATACATGTATTACACACAAGAAATAAAAAAAAAATAAGCAAACAAAATTGACTTGACTTCAGGTTAACTGAAAAAAAAAAACAAAAAGAAAAACAAAAACCAACGCCCCCCCCCCCAAAAAAACCCAATACATCTGAAAGTAGCAGGAAGCAAAAGCAGGACTCAATTTTAAAACCTGAAAAGTGCTCTTTGTCTAGAGAAGGAATCAACAGAATTCTCTGGCAGACAGATCGGTTGCGTGACAAGTGAAGGCCCTCTGTCCAGGTACTTTACTATGCTTCCTTTGTAGAAGGTCAAACTGTCAGGAAGTGTATTTAGTTCTTAGATATCTTATTGCATTCTTTTAAGGTTTCCAGTGATTCATGATTTCTCTTTCTCTTGTCTGGCTCCTCCCTTCCTCCCCTCTTCCCCTTCAACCCTTGCTAGTTTCCATCTTTTCTCCCTTCCTCTTTCTTTCCTGTTTATTAATGGGTCTCAGACTGGCCTTCAACTCCTGCTAATCCTACTTTCACTCTCCAAGAATTGGGATCATGGATCTTTCCCATCACTCCTGGCTCTCATAGTTTCTTAGAGCAGATTTTTCTTTGTTCCTTCCTTCCTTCTTTCCTTCCTTCCTTCCTTCCTCCCTCCCTCCCTCCCTCC